>NC_034596.1:26845208-26857708 GCF_900095145.1 Mus pahari
TCTCTCTCTCTCTCTCTCTCTCTCTCTCTCTCTCTCTCTCTCACACACACACACACACACACACACACACACACACACACACACACACAAACACAGAAGCTATTAGCCACAGAAAGAGAGGAAAATCCACCTGTAAGACAAAGCAAGTCCTGTACATGGCATAATTCTAAGTGAAGTAAGCTGAGTTCCAAAGATGGAGACCTTATGACTTCATTGACAGGTAGTACTTAAAATTTTCAAAGTAAAGGAAACAAAGTAGGTGAGGTGATGGTTGTTGGGAGCTAGGAGGAGAGAGCCTGGTGACATAGACTAAAACAGATTACATGATATCTTAAAATATTCTAAAGACATGTCATAGACATTACGAAGTCACTTTTCATATAGATCAATAGTCAATAGGAACTTTTCACAGCCTTTAATCTTAGACCTACATAGTTTTAAGATTCAGGAAAGACAATTAAAGGATAATATTTTTAAAAATCAAATGAGAAGTCTTTAAAATGTATCTTTCAGCAATGGATAGAGTATGCACATGAGAAGTGCAGACATGCAGCAATTCAATCATACAATGCACAAAACCTTATTTAAATAGTATAAAAAGTGTTCATTCCCATTATCGATATAATTTACAAGCTTTATGTGCCAAATAAAGTGTGTTTCAGAAGTGTTCACATAGTTATCATTAAAGAAATCTGCAAGATATGTCAAAGGTTAGAGTCATTTTGAATATTTTGTGTCCTGATGTGTTGACATTAAGAACTATGCAGAATAACTAGAAAATTCTTAGATGTACAAAAGTCAAGCACCAAAAGAAATGACAAAGAGTATTTAAAAGTCTTGACCTGAATTCTGATAATAATACTGTGCATTAAGGCTCACAGAATGTTGACAAAGCGATGTTACAGGACAATTACAACCCAAATACCCATATTTGTGAGGAAAGGCTGAAAATTGTCTACCTCATCTTAAAACTCTAAAAAAAAAAAAATTAATTAATTAAATTTAGGTTCAAGAAAGAATGTGATGATGAACGCAAAACAAAATTAATGGTACACAGAATTATATTAATGAACTTATTTTATATTTCATTATCCCTCTACATCAGAGGCAATGGACATGTAAAATCCCCCATCTTTTATCTATAGCTATAAAGGCAAATATTTAAACTATAATTGGGTATTATGCTGGTTTAATAAAGTGCTGCCTGAAGGTTCTTCTCCAAGATCCATTAGCTAAGCAAGGGAGAGAGCAGCCTTCTGCAGGTATGAACATGCCAATTGGTTATCCAATACCATATGTTCATCCCTGAAAACTGTGGGGGTCTCTGAAAACCTCAGAGCCTAAAGAATAACAACCCCTCTGAGGCAAGAAGGACCCACTGAACAGAACTCAGGAGACAGGGCCGGTTCAAACATCTAGAGTTTGACACTGAGCAATTTATTTTAGGCACATTTAAATACAGTACAATCTGGGGGTAAAGGTTCCTAGTGTAACACAATCCTGAGTGTACAATGAGGCATGATTACAGATAGTGTAGAGGTCACCTAGGCTATTAACTACCTCTGATCCCATACATGGGAGCCTGGAGGATCCCCTGGCCATACACAGCACAGAGGTCACCTAGAATATTAGCCATCTCCATTCTTAGCCTCTGGGCAGAAAACAGGTTATACATGTCTTCCTTTGAAGAAACACTCCTGCATTTTAATATTCACAGTTTCCCCAGTACTTATCTAACGTGGAATGTACCTGTAGAGTAGGGGGTGGAAGTCATAAAATGATGATGTGATGATGGAGTCTGAAAGTATATATAATCTTGTTAAAGGCTTGTTTTACTTTTAATTATGTGTATGTGCATTTGTGTTGGGGTGTGTACATGAAAGCACAGTTGGCTACACAGACTAGAAGAGGGCTTTAGATCCCCTGGAACTGGAATTGTGAATGGCTGTGATCCGGGCTCTTAACTACTGGGCCATCTCTCCAGCCTCTGAAATGTATTTTCAATGTTCCGCTTATCTTTAGAGTCATTCCCTAAGCAAATCTGTAAATTTGACATTTGAAAATTTGATCTGTAAAGTAGACATCAAAGATGTTTCTGCAAAGCTTAAACTTGGGAAAATAAATTCTGTCTAGCTGACAGTAAGCCCAGCCCCTGTCACACCAAGTAGGACTTTGATTTTGCCTGCCTGTGAAGAATTAACAGGGAATGTATCTGAGGAGCAAAAGCTAGAGATCACAGCACCAAATCAAAGTTATTAGAACTCTAGTGGAGGGTTGACGTGGAGTTACCAATAGGCAGGATGTTGATGGATGGCCACTGTGAAGGCTGAGATCAGTCTCCTGTGTATAACTCAGGTTACAGTGAGCTGCCTCTAGTCTTTTCCTGTCGGCGTGAATTATACCATGATGCCAGATTTGTAAAAGCCACATGTTGATCAGACTGCCATCTGTGGGCGTCAGCTGTGTGTCCATGAGTGGCCTTTGCACAGAAGATTTCTAGCAGAGTTTGTCCTCAGTTTGCCATTCTGGCATACTCTACATCCCAGATCCACGACAGGGTGGGGACCTCCTTAGCCTCACTGAGGACTCTAAGTCGATTTCAGTAAAACAAGCCCCCCAAGAACCAAAGGCATGGAATCTCCAGCTCACGGGCTGAATGGCAAGGAGCCTTCTCTGTAAAGCATATTTCAACATTCAAAAGTTTTCTCTTGTTTTCATTTTTAATCCTGAATGGTAGTATTTACTAAAGAGTAAAAGTAACATGCCCTTCCCTCTCTTATGTGTACAGCATCCCTAACGTTATGTACTTGTCAATCACAGTCTGAGACTCATACTGTGGACTCTAAGATAGGAGTGAATGACAGGGTTCATTGAGTCTGCCACCTTACCACCCCACCAGCTCCTCTGGAGAAACTGTAGGTTTCAGGAATCTGTCTTTATACTACAGCTATCATGTGATCTTCACTGTAGTAATGTCTTTATTCACAAAATGTAACATCTCTATAGACCATTTGCTTCATATGGATTACTAATAATGCCGGTCTTTTCACTAGTGCTGGTTTGGACAGGACATGCCCTCCAGAGAGCAGACAAAAGCCCAGCTTGAACCTCTCCGGCGGGGAATGTTTACACCAGCTTGAGCCTCTCCAGCAGGGAATGTTTACACTTTCCCTTTGTGAGCAGAAGCTTTTGCAGCTTTGGGTGCCACTTCTGCACTCAGTAGGACTGCACTCAGTAGGACATCCAGTCAGTAGGCATGGTTAGTAAGGCAGCTTTCCTAGTCTTCCTGTGGTTCCTTTGTCCAAGTTGGTGGTCCAAGGTGGAGACTCTTCATAAGATAGTCTACTAGCAAGCACGGGTGATGGATGCCAACCAGAGAGAGTGACTGGAATGCTCAAAACAGCAGAGTGGAGCTTTGCTCTGATGGTGTGACCGTGATAAATATGTACATTGTTTTACACACGAGGCTCTACTAGCAAACATCTGAGTAACGGCAAGGCATCTGGAGAGTTCTGTGGCTTGTATCCCTAATGTGATACCGCTGAGAGGCAGTGAGACCTCAGAGGTGTCTGGATGATGGAGTATCATCATCTCGGGAGGCTGTGAACGGTTTCACAGGGGCATCTTCATCAGAGTTTTCCTTTCTTGGCTCCCTCTCATCATATGCTCCACTATGCTAGCATGTACCAGGAGACACGGGAGAAACTAGGCAAGATGCTGATCCTCTGCAGCTGGGCTTCTGAGCCTGTGTAGCTTGGAGTTAAATAGACCACTGTTCTTCATGAAGCACCCAATTCGGGTGTGGACTGAGAGAGACTGGCAACTAAAATATTTGTAATTGTAGGGAAAATGACAATGGTTAAAAAAAAAAAAAAAACAATGAAAAAAGAAAAACTATGAGAAGGGGAAGGAGATGAGCCTGAGCTGGTACCCAGGAAGATGAGGATGCCTTCCTTTCATCATCATGATGAACAAGCTCTGGACAACATCACGGGTACACACAGAGAGGTAGATATACATAGATTATATAGAAAGGTAGATAGGGAGATAGATAGAAGATAGATGGATAGATAGATAGATAGATAGATAGATAGTTAGATAGATAGACAGATAGATAGATGATAAATAGATGTAGATAGGCATACATGCAGACAGACAGACAGACAGACAGACAGACAGACAGACAGACAGACCTGGGAATACACACACACATATGCACTGACAATTGTACTCATACAGATGTCTATCTATGTCTAAACATACACCTGTGCACACACCTGTCTGTGTATGCACACAGGTGGCACACAGATACACACAGACTCCGGTTCCCACATCACACTAAAACAGTTCCACAGGCAAATAAATGCCCACAATTCCACAAAGTCCATCCTGTCCTCAAGCAGCTCTTGCCGTTCACCTCCAATTGAGCACATGACACCACTAAGTGTCAGGAACACAGGACATTGGTTAATTATTGCTTAATTAACTCTCTTGAAGCCCTAAATCAGAAGGACATTCGTGATTATAATGTCTTCTTTCTATCTAAGAGAAAAGCATGAAGCCATTTATACTCATAGATTAACTCGTCCCTTAACCCTCAGCAGAGAAGCTTCTGATTGCAGTGGCCGGTGATAAGCACAAAGACCCACAACTGGCCAAGGTGCAGAGAAACACTAATAGACATTTCCTCTTCCAGAAGCTCCAGGGTCACTTTGGAAGAGGGCCAAGGAAGAGCCAGAAGGATGTATGACTAGAAGGAAACTTCCAGACACATCAGAATGGCTACACATGTAGACTCCCTGCAATTGTAATAGTGTGTAAGTCCAAGCTAGACCAAATCTCAGCATGGAGCAGGGAGGTGGGTATGAAGCCCCTATCCTAGCTGATCAGCTATTGGCAACTATTAGCTGCTGGAAGACAAAGCTTCCATTTTTGCTAAGATTGTGGCCGCTGATTAGTCAACAATACTCCCATGGAAGGCAACACAGCCTAAGATTATATGAACAGCCCAAAGTGGATTTGCTGTTAAAAGACAAGAACACAAAGCTGGTTGGAAAGGAAAGAGAAGGTGTGGAGAAGGAGTTGTAATATAGGGTTAACTACCATCAAAACACATTGTATAAGATTGCCAACTAATAAAACATACATTTTCAGCCAAGTGCCAGCCATGTGGGCCGCCGCTGAGATGGGATTGTGAGGTGGGTGGCCCTCATGTGAGTGTCCTGGGCACACAGACTGGCACCTAAAATGCAGCTGAGCCTAACGCTGGTGTGTGGGAAGTAAGCAGCTTCTGATACTCCCAGTGGGAAAAGTTCATTGTTCCAGGTATCTGTGCATACGGGAAGAAACTGATGTGGAGACCTCAGTCTACATCTGATGAGCAGCAGCAGGACCCCAAGCCTGGGATTTCTTCTCGTGAGTCCTTCGCAGGGGTCACCTTCCTGTGACGGCTTCAGTAAGTTTTCAAAACCGTTTTGTCTTCACAGAATATCGTCTCCATGTTCACAGATCTAAAACTGCTGTTCATTCCCCTTGTTAAGGCAAAAGTGATGGCAGGAGCATGCTGTCGAGGGGCTGGGAAAGGACCCACTTCCACTTGTTTTCGGCATGTGAAAGTTATTCACAGTCCTTGGCTCACCACCACTCTCCCATTCCCACACTCAGTAACACAGATGAGCCCTTAACTACCTCTGTTTCTCTCTGTCCGGGGCTTGCTCTCCCTTCTAAGAATACTTGTGCTCATGCAGGTGCGGTTTGGATAACTCCAGCAAACACCACTTTGCAGTTTGACAACTACTGACGTCACTTCTACACTACAAGTCAATTTCCCTAAATCAGGAAGTATTATAGGTTCTGGGTTCTGAAAGTCTGGACATAACTAGTATAGGCAAGGGAGGAATGATCTGTCACTGCAGTCAAGACAGCATCACCTCCACCAATACTCACCAGAGAAGTTGTGGGACCAGCTGGTGAGCGTCTTGGAAGGACCCATCTTTCTCTAGCCTGAGTCACAACGTCTGGTAGGGAGAAGAGCAGAATAATGGGATCAACCTTCAAATTCTCTTCATGTCCCCCTCAGAGCTTTGAGAAAATGTTGTATTTTCAAATTGGGAGATAAAAAATAAATTAAAAGTGCACACTACGTAATGAAGACGATTTCTGAAATATCCCTTTTGTGTGTCGTTTGCTTTATTAGAAAGAAATGCCGAAACAAGATCTACAATCACGAATGACTCAAAATAGCAGGAGGCAATAAGAGGAAAATGCACGTGCAACCACATGTTGGAAACACTTCTGTTGGACAACTTTGTAACAAATCGAAATGGTAAAAGAAAAATCAGGTTGCAGATTACTTTGTAGACATGGAAGAAAAGAGTTGATAAAGTCTATAAGCAAACTGAAATGCAAATAAGAAAGTACTACAGTTTATCTTTTAAATAAAATCACATTTTCTACAGATCATTTGGATAATGTCCCTATTAAACACTCATTCCAGAATGTCAGAACTGCAGCGCTTGTGTTTGCACTTCATTTAATTTTATATGACTCATTTCATGTATGTATTTGCTCACCCCCCTTGATAATGGATAACTCGTCACACTTTCTATTATGTTCAATATTTTTTAAGTCAAATGAGAAACTACTTATATTCAAACAAAAGGTTCTAAGGAGATGGTACTTAGGATGGGTAACCCTGAGCCCCACCCTTGCCCCAGAAGCTTGCTAGTGTTTTCAGGGGGCTTTCTAGCAGATCTCCACACTGGCCTTGACCTCACACTCAGGAGGCCAGATTCCCACATGAGTGAATTCTCACTGTCTAGTAGCTTTCCCACCAGCTTCCCTCAGCTATTCCTGTGCAGATCGAGTTGAAGGGCCAGTTTCTTCTCTGATCTGAGCAAACTTTCAGGACATTCAAGGTTCCAATGGCTATACTTACACACGATTCTCCTGAGAAGAAGCAAGCGGAGCCCACGCTGAGTGGAGACCTGCTTAAAACAATCTCTGAGGAGTCACATTCCAAGTTAGCCAGCTGCTCAAAGCCTTCTGATCTGCAAAAGATGGTCTGGCAGTCATGTTATTGTCATGAATGACAGACTTGGCATTTTGTGTCATTTCTATGGGATATGACAAAGCACATCTGTGATGGTTTTCACATGCTTGTCTCAGGGAGTGGCACTATTAGAATGTATGGCCTGTTGGAGTAGGTGTGGCCTTGTTGAAGAAGATATGTCACTCTGGGCATGAGCTTTAAGACCCTCATCCTAGATTCCTAGAAGCCAGTATTCTGCTAGCAACCTTCAGATGAACTCAGCTCCTCCTGCAACATGCCTGCCTGGATGCTGGCATGCTCCCGCCTGGATGATAATGGACTTAACCTCTTAATCTGTAAGTCAGCCCCAATTAAATGTTTTCCTTAGAATGGGGAACAAAATACCCATGGAAGGAGTTACAGAGACAACGTTTGGAGCTGAGACAGAAGGAAGGACAATCCAGAGACTGCCCCACCCGGGGATCCATACCATAAACAGCCACCAAACCCAGACACTATTGCATATGCCAGCAAGATTTTGCTGACAGGACCCTGATATAGCTGTCTCTTGTGAGGCTATGCCAGTGCCTGGCAAACACAGAAGTGAATGCTCACAGTCATCTATTGAATGGAACACAGGGTCCCCAATGGAGGAGCTAGAGAAAGTGTCCAAGGAGCTGAAGGGGTCTGCAACCCTATAGGTGGAACAACAATATGAACTAATCAGTACCCCCAGAGCTTGTGTCTCTAGCTGCATATGTAGCAGAGGATGGCCTAGTCGGNCATCANTGGGAGGAGAGGCCCTTGGTCTTGTGATGATTATATGCCCCAGTACAGGAAGCAGGAGTGGGTAGGTTGGGGATCAGGGCAGGGGAAGGGTATAGGGGACTTTTGGGATAGCATTTGAAATGTAAATGAAGAAAATATCTAATAAAAATTGTTTTTGAAAAAAATTAATAAAATTTATTTCCCTGTGAGGAAAATGAAAGAAAAAAAATGTTATCCTTATAAGAGTTGCCTTGGTCATGGTGTCTGTTCACAGCAGTAAAATTCTAAGACAACACTTACTAGTAATTAACTACAACAATTAGAAATGTATGTTTCACCAGATGAGCCATGGGTATGTGTGTGTATGTTATATTGAGAATGGCCAGGACACATAGTAAGCATATTTCCATACTAACACTAAAAAAACATAAGTGCCAGATAGAGTAATACTAAGACATAAAATGATTTGCTCTGAAGATGTGATTGCACACATATCTTGCATTGACCTGGACTATTTGTGATCTGGGTGGCAACCAGGCTACACATGTAATCTAGCTGTGAATCAGCCCACAGATACTTTCACTTCTATTCTGAATGGAATATATCAAAACTACACATTGCTACAGAAGTTGGCTAAAGACGTGACCCAGCTATGGGCCCGAGTTATGTATCACCCTCCATGGTTGATCAGCCTCCCATCGCCTGGATGACTCTCTGAGTTACCAATTCATAGGAGCAAAGGTTTAGCATATCCCGTGGATTAGAGCCTTCCAATGAAGAGAGCATGCGACAGAAAAGCCTTCTCACATCATGGCCACTGGGAAGGAGACAAGGGGAGAAAAAGAGAGGGGAAGGGGAAGAGAGATGGGGAGAGGAAAGAGGGGGGAAAGGATGGGATGGAGCCCAAATGCTCTTTTCTAGAGCATGCTCTTCCAATTATTTACCTTCTTAGACCCCACCTGCAAATGAGATCATCTTCCTGAGTCATCCCTCAGGCCTGTGACCTTCCAGATCTGGGCACCCACAGCTCCCTTGCTTAGAAATTGCTCTCAGATAACCATTTGTTTTGAATTCAAAACAATCTCCAGTAACAGTGAGACTCAGCTTAAAAACTCAAACTCAGAAGGAAAACTATTGGTTACTAATTAATGATAAAGTTCCTAACTTTGTCTTCTGACTCTAGTAACTGTAAATAATTAAAATATTTTAGGCAATTATTTGATATAGAAACCTAGCATAACTGTCCTCTGAGAGACTCCAACCAACAGCCAATGGAGAGAGATGGAGAGACTCACATCCAACATTAGATGAAGCTCAGAGAGTCTTATGGAAGAATTGGGAAAAGACTGAGGGATGCAAAGGGTACAGGGACTTCAAAGACATATCAACAGAGTCAACTATTCTGGGCCCTTGGGGGAATCCCAGAGACTGAATCCCCAGTCAAAGAGTGATCACGGGCTTGCCCTAAGACCCCTGCACATATATGGCAGATGAGCAGCTTGGTCTTCATAAGGGTCCCCCAAACAACTGGAGCAGGAGCTGTCAATGAGCCAGTTGTCTACCTGTCTGCCTGTGGATCCTGCATCCCTAAATGGACAGCCTTGCCTGGGCTCAGTAGGAGAGGATGCACCTAGTCCTGCAGCAACTTGATATGCAGGGTGAGGGTTTGGGGGTGGGATGAGGGTATGGTGAGGATTCACACCCAGGGAGGGCTTCCCCTTATAAGGGGAGTGAATGGTGGGAGGACTTATGTAAGGTGGTACATGGAGAAGAAGAAGGACTGATACTGGATTGTAAAATAAATAAATAAATTTAATAAATGGATGAATAAATAAATAAATACTCAAATTCAGAGAATATATTATTCAGCAGAAAAACTGTTGGTTACTAACTAATGATAAAGTTCCTAACTTTGTTCTCTGACTTTAGCAACTATAATTTAACACAGTTTAGGCAATTATTTGATATAGAATATCTATAAAGTATCCAATAAGATTAAAATCTTGCATATATATGTTGTATATACAGTACTAAAACGTGTGGGGTGTGTGTGTGTGTCTGTGTGTGTCTGTGTGTGTCTGTGTGTGTCTGTGTGTGTGTGTGTGTGTGTGTGTGTGTGGTGATATATGGTAACTTCTATATATGTGTTACATATAGTTTTATCTGTGTATGTGCTAACTCATATGTATATATACATATATAACGCACACAGTACTAACTCTTTCTTCATGAACGTTTCCAATTATGACACAGCTCTGAAACCAAAGGCTTCTTTCCTTCCTGACAGTGAGAAAAACAAGTTAATCTCACACATCAAGAAACTAAGTCCACGGTAAGCTGAAGGCCGGTCCCACGTGAGAGCAGACCGCTTTGTGTGGAAACGCGTAAGGTCAAATTCATTAACATGTTTTGAGTTCCATTACACACTAGACATTTAATTCACTAAGCAGAGCTGATGGGGGGGGGACATCAAAGATCTTTTCAAAAAGACAGAATTATACAAAATAAATTGGATCCAACTGATGTCCACCGCAGCCCCAGAAAAGAGCACAGAATTGCACTGTCTTTTCTGCTACCGATTACCAAGGAATCTGTCTGATCGGTGAAAAGCTACAATCCCTCAGCCATTCTATCAAAGCAATTAGAACGTCAGCAGTGGGTGAAAGTGGAACCAGGTGTCTTTTCTGAAGGCTATTAAGTATCTAAAGGATGTTAGATAATCATATTACTTACAAAGATGTTAAATCGAAAAAGGCAAGGCCTGTATGCCATAGTCACAAGCACACAACATACAAGGGTTATGTGTGACATTCACTTTGGTAAGGATCCACTGACTTTGGGATCTTTCAGAAACAAAGAAGTTTAGATGGATTAGCCTCAAATTTATGTGCATTGTTTAGGTTAAATTGTAATGCTGTCTTTTTTTTTTTTTTTTTTTTAAGCATGATTTAGTAAAGAGCGTTACACAATTATAGTGATATGGTATCACAGAAGGGCTTTCACCGTTATACAGTTATTGATGCTTTCCTTTAACTCCTGTTCCAGGATGTACCAGGGAGAATGTTGTGGCCCCTTCCAAACGCATTCATAGTTTACATTGATTCCAGGTAGGTTCCAGGCATGTTTTCCTGGAAGGGGATCATATACACAACACTGATGCTTCTTACCCAGGCATGACATGACTGTTGTATACATTGACTCATAGCAGCTGGGGCAACCTGCATAAGACCCACTCAAAATCAAGCCAGTGAACACTCCTGCGTGAGCAGGGGAAAGTGGTGAAAGATGCATCATCCTTGGCAAAATGATGATGATGATGATGATGATGATGATGATGATGATGATGATGATGATCTATTGGCAGTTGATGGCTACTGAGAGAGAGAGAAACTGTCCTTTGTGGGTAGAACCAGACCCATGTGCTTGTAGATGGCATTAATAGTACTCAAGGGGTTATTATAAAAAGAAAAAATTTCAACCATATCTTCTGGTCTCTGTGAACACTAACTAGTTACATCATCTTCTAGATTTTAAAATAGTATATTCCTGGGAAACTGAGAAGCAACCGAAATACCATCTTCTGTGTGTGGAAGTAACGTTCTCCACAAAGGTTAGGGAAGGAAAGTGTGCACGATGTTCCCAAACACAGAGTGTTCAGATCCATCTCTGCTAGGGGGAAAAAAAGGCAATTTGCAGAAGAAGAGTCAAAACATGACATGAGTCACTGATAGTTTGTTACATAACCTGTTGGCAAACTTCTGTCTGTTTAAAAAGAAATTGCATCTGATGCTTAGTAACTTCTGGAAGGGTCTTTACTCCTACCTTACCTTTGTTCCTTGAGTGCAGACCCCACTGCCTGCATGTTTTCCCTCTCAGTAACTGACTACCTTATAACAGTGTGGAGCAGCGAGGGGAAGTATGGATTCTCTACAGTTGTCCTGTGGCTTACATACACGTTTATCTCTGTACCTGGAACCAAGTATCTGGAGTGTCAAAATGTTCCTGCCCAGATTCTTGGACACCCTATACAGTCTTCATCAGAACTATATGTGCAAATAAAGGTTTCTTTAATATTTAATATTTCAATTGTGTGATACACACGCATGGTTTTATAGATTGCTGTGGCTTTTTTTTTTTAGTATATCTCTTATCTCTTCCTCCTTCTCTCCCTCTCCCTCCTTTCTTCCACCTCTATCTCTCTCTCTCTCTCTCCATCTCTCTGTCTCACGCTCTCTTTCTCTGTCTCTCTCTTCTCTCTCTCTCTCTCTCTCTCTCTCTCTCTCTCTCTCTCTCTCTCACACACACACATGCACACACACACACATTTGTCCTCCTCACCTGGCACATCACAAAAACAAGAACCCTGTGAAGTAATGGACAGGTAATTGATTCTGATTTTACAAATTTGTCTGTACTAAAACTCGGATTGGATTCTTTTTTTAATGTATCTATTTAAATTCTTTAATTATACTTATTACTGTATGTTAACTGTATCATAGCATTTGTTAATTGGTGATCTGTTAACAACTAGTAAGACAGAATCTTTCATCTCTCATGGCACTGTGTGTAAACCACGAGTCTCCTTTGGTGAAAAGCACATCCAGTCACTCTTGTGTCTTCACTTCACACCTATCTCCTCGCTGAGCTTTGGAAATTGTCTATACATGATGGGCAAGTGTCTTTCATCAGAGATGTGTGACCT
>NC_034596.1:26862708-26868493 GCF_900095145.1 Mus pahari
ACCACAGCCTGTTTGTACACCGAGGAAAGCCACCTTCTGCTACACATCCATTCAAAGCATGGGGCAGTTTGGGGACACTCCAATAAAAGCAGCTGGGGCAGAGGTCATCAGACTGGCACTTCTTAACATCCAGACATCATTTCTTGCTTAAAAATCTTTTGAGGCATTCTGATAAAAAAAATCTGGTGGTAAGCTTCGATAAGTACAGGGCATTTATAATAGATGGCTTTCAACCCCAAGTTCAGTTTTAAACTTCTACTTTTGACCAGCAACAACTTATACTTCTTCATCTTCCCTCCCTTGTAATTCCCCGCTTCTTCCTTTCATTTTTTACCAAACTAAAGAAAATAAACTGAGAAGATGCGTCAGCGTGATGTATCTTGGTTTGTTAAGGGACTCAGGACTGGTACTGTGCAAAATCACCAGTCCTTACAAGTGTGAGGATACAATTGTGTGCATGATTGTTTTCACATCCTGTGTGAGGTAACCCAATCACAAAAGAAGTCACTAGATATGCACTCACTAATAAGTGGATATTAGCCCAGAAACTTAGGATACCCAAGATACAATTTGCAAAACACAAGAAAATCAAGAAGGAAGACTAACGTGTGGATACTTCATTCCTCCTTAGAATAGGGAACAAAATACCCATGGAAGGAGTTACAGAGATAAAGTTTGGAGCTAACGTGAAAGGATGGACCATCCAGAGACTACCCCATCCGGGGATCCATCTCATCATCAGTCACCAAACACAGACACTATTGCACATGCCAGCAAGATTTTGCTGAAAGGACCCTGATACAGCTGTCTCTTATGAGGCTATGCCAGTGCCTGGCAAATACAGAAGTGTATGCTTACAGTCATCTATGGAACACAGGGCCCCCAATGGAGGAGCTAGAGAAAGTACCCAAGGAGCTGAAGGGGTCTATAACCCTCTAGGTGGAACAACAATAGGAACTAACCAGTACCCCATGAGCTAGTGTCTCTACCTGCATATGTAGCAGAAGATGGCCTAGTTGGCCATCATTGGGAAGAGAGGCCCCTAGATCTTGCAAACTTTATATGCCCCAGAACAGGGGAATGCCAGGGCCAAGAAGTGTGAGTGGGTGGGTAGGGGAGCAGGGGTGGGGGGGGGGTATAGGGAACTTTCAGGATAGCATTTGAAATGTAAATGAAGAAAATATCTAATAAAAATTGAAAAAAATATATGGAAACAAGAAGTAAGAAGGGCCCAACTACAAAGCCACAACATAAGAAGACTGGTTAAGCACAGGGCAAGGCCTGGGCCAAGTAGTGGGAGTGGGTGGGTGGGGGAGCAGAGGTGGGGGTGAGGGGTATAGGAAACTTTCGGGATAGCATTTGAAATGTAAATAAAGAAAATAATGATAAAAAAGTGAAAAAAAAAAGAATACACACACACAAAAAAAGAAGAAGACTGGTTAAAAAAAAAAAAAGTAGTAAAACTCGGGGGAAATGGGATGTTAGCACCCTTTTATTTGATTTAAACATCTAGAAACTTTTCAAATCCCCAAGGAGACTGAGCAGTGTCCTGTCAGAGAGAGGAGGTGAACGTGTATCATGGCTGTGTGCCCTTGTGTAAAGATAGGCACCCACGCTTGGCTCTCTTTTCTCTGGCTATTTGATCACATGACAGGAGATGCCGAAGAAACGTGTATTCCTAAATGCTTCCAAACTATTCCAGCTGTTCATCCAGCTATGAGGAGTGAAGGCTGACACCAAACTTCAACGCACTCCGTGAAGCAGCAATGTGGCTCAGCTGGTCTCTCTGCATTGGCATGCCTATAGTCATGTATAACACCGAGAAAATTAGAAATATTAATAAAGGCCAATTTATATCCCAAAAACATTTTTGCTACCCTCCCAGTGGGCATTTCATCATGCATTCTTTATTTTAAACTCAGTTAATTTTTTTTGTATATTTTTATGGGAAAAGGAGTATACCCAGCCTGTGTTGTCCTAGTGATTACATATCCTGTACTGGATCACCACCGTTGACCGTCAAATATTTTCTATTACATTAAATCCATAAGTTTACTTTAATCCCTCCACTGCCCCTAATTACCTGGATCATTCTATACCATTCCCTACAGGAAAATACACTGCTGAAGTTTGGATTTTTAAATTCTAATTAAAAAATTCATTAGTGTGTGAATTAATTTCCTCTCTTTGTGTTTCCTCTCCCTCTTGGTAGCCATCGGACATTGAGAAGCAATCTACCCCTTCCCACATAGAGAGCCATAGTGCATCTTAATTACTCTGCCCTGGGTCTCACATCCATCCACGGTGCCAGGAAATAAGCCAGGCACTAGGAAGGCAGGACAGAAACTCTGGCACAGGAGACACATCCCCTGGCTATCTTTTCTGTGGTGAGCATATTTCAGCCCTGTGTCTTCCACAGGCAAATCTTCCTACTGTGACAGGCAGGGCCATATGTTATCCAGGTCAACACGAGCTGGGATAGAACACCAGGAATAATGAGCAAGACACCTTGGGATCACGCTACAGTTATCCTCGCCGCTGAAGAGGCTACTTTTAGATCCTGTTGCTTGGATAATCCTTCCTGGAACAGAGAGTGGGCAGAAGGCAACCTACAGTTCCATTCCTGAAGGGCCCCAGTTCATGAAGTAATTAGCTTCATATATTAAGCTTCCAGTTAACACTTCTGGAAATGTTTACCATGGAAGCAAAGTCAGGCCAGTTTCATCTCTCATTATTTCTCTAGGACTCTTAGAAACACCGCTCCGTTAGAGCAGGTAGTAAATTTAAATTTGAAGTCAGTTTGCAGTTCTTAGCTTGCAGTAAAGTGGTTCTCAAATAGCAGTCTGGGTATTAAATGCACAGAACTTTGGATTGTTTTCTATTTGTGCCATTTGTTGAATTTTGTGTGTCATCCAACATTTTTAAGGTGCGTATATTTTTAAATTTTTTAGAATTTCATATTTGCTTGTTCCTCTTCAACCCTCCCCATGTCCTACTGATTATTCTAACACTCATGAACTCCTCTTTGTTATACACATACACACACACACGCACACACATATATATGTAT
Source organism: Mus pahari (assembly GCF_900095145.1). Classification (NCBI taxonomy): domain Eukaryota; kingdom Metazoa; phylum Chordata; class Mammalia; order Rodentia; family Muridae; genus Mus; species Mus pahari. Next base: position 26,865,779 of record NC_034596.1, read on the forward strand.
ATGTATATATGTATACCACCTGCTGTGCCCATTTATTGTTGAGCATATTCATATGTGTTTAGGCCTGGCCAGTTGGGATTGGATCACTTGTCAGTGGCCTGTTCCTTGGGAAGACCGATTCTCCCTCTCTCAACAGCCAATAATTGCCCTTCATCTAGGCATGGTGAGATTTCCCCCATCCGTGATGGCATATCTACTGATGTTGTCATTGTGCAGGTCATGTTTAGGCGACTGTATTGTGGGGATGTCATGGGTGCTGCTCCCTGTCATTGTCCTGCACCAATACCAGCTTGTCCATTGCTGAACCTGAAGCATGTGTTCTCCGACATCTTGTTAACTTGAAGAAGCATCTTATTCTCATCTTACCTTTACAAGAGATTCCTTGCAAACAGTTTTAGACTGGGTGCTGGTGTGAACATTATTGACACAAAGGCAAGAGAGGATGGAAGACCCTCTGACTACTCTAAAAAAGGCCTCACTGGTTCAGTGGTTGCTGTTCCAGGCACTGCACTTGTGAATCTAGTTACACTATCACCCCAGGCCCAGAGCACACAGAAAGAGCAGCCTTCCCAAGGAAAACCATCTGGAGCTCCATTCGGCCAGGGTGCTGAGTGTCTGGTGTGTCCTGTGAGCATTTGCAGGTTCAGATCTTTTCAACAAATTATCTTTTCATGTCCTTACTATTTTCTTGTTCTAAGCAACCCCTAAACTGTGTTATCCTCTCATGGTTTAAGTGTCCAAAACAAGAGAGAAGTCATATGCAGAAAGATGTACATTCATAATAGTGAAAGTGTGAAAGGATTGTGTTTGACTATTAATAAGAAGCTGGTTAGCAGTGCACAGACCAGTCACACGATACTATTATTAAAATCAGTAACAGACAATTCCTTCTGTTGAAATGGTGGGAAAAAAATGTCCCTTTTATTGCTAGGTGAGAAAGTACTTTTTAGAGACAACATATGGAACAGGAACCTTTTATGCAAAATAATAGCCATACTGCCCAAATGTTCATGAGAATGTAAATGAATATCTGTGAACAAGAATGAACATTTGGGAAGCTCTCAAAAATATTGTCTCCTGGTGATTAGTGGGTGGCTCAGTTGCATTCTTTGCTATCTGCACATATTTAAAGATGCTATACAAAGTGGCTAGTCAAATGGCATCAACAACTTTGCCTACGGAATTCTGGGCTCCTGCACAGGTTTTGTGGTCCAAGAGCAGTGAGATCAAGCAGAGGCATCCTATTCCTTAAAGAAAAGAAAACTTGGCATGCCCATAGAGTACAGCCAAGCAATTGTTGCATCCACTCTGAAAATGGAAGATTACTCCCGGCAGGCATAGCACAGAGGTTCTTCTGAATCTGTCCAAACAGTGACATTCACTCTGTCATGCGTGAGCCAAGTTTAAGTGTGTCTTCTACCTCCTGCTGTGGATAAAGACAGACTCTGGCCTGGCCAGCGGCCTCTGCTTCACTGCTTAAACACAAGGCTGGCAAGGAGGAACCTTCAGTAGCAAGTATCCTTCACACCTACAGCGAAATATTAAGAAAACAAGCCAGTCACAGAAGAACACACATGGTATATACTCACCGATAAGTGAATATTAGCCCAAATGCTCAGAATACAATTCACAGATCATATGAAGCTCAAGGAAAAGGAAGACCAAAATGTGGATGCTTCGGTCCTTCTTAGAAGGGAGAACAAAATACTCACGGGAGGTAGAAGGTAGGAGGAACTTAGGAGGAAGAAAGGGGGGAGGGAAAGAAAGGGGGACATGATCAGGTATAGGAGGAGAAAGGGATGAAATACAGAAGTTCAGGAAATTGAACAGAGGTATGTAGCAATGGGGGATGGGGAACTGGGGATAGCCACCAGAAAGTGTCAGATGCCAAGAAATCAAGTGGCTCCCAAGACCCAACAAGGATGAGATTAGCTGAAATGCCCAGTAAAAGGGAGAGAGAACCTGTTGAGACCATATCCAGAGGTTAGGCAAGGACCCTGGTCGAGGGGTGGGGCCACTCACTCATCTCCAAGGTTTTCACCCAGAATTGCTCCCGTCTAAAGGAAATATGGTGACAAAGTGTGGAGCAGAGACTGAAGGAAGGGCCATCCAGAGTCTGCCCCACCTGGGGATCCATCTCACATGTAGACATCAAACCCAGACACTATTTTTTGCTAACAGGAGCCTGTTATAGCTGTCTCCTGAGAGGCTCTACCAGAACCTGACAAATATGGAGGCCAATGCTAATAGCCATCCATTGGACTAAGCACAGGGCCCCCAGTGAGAAAGTTAGGAAAAGGACTGAAGGAGTTAAAGGGATTTGCAACCCCATGGGAAGAACACCAATGTCAGCCAACCAGACCCCCGCCCCCGAGCTCCCAGAGACTAAACCACCAGCCAAAGAGTATACATGGAAGGACCCATGGTTCCAGCTGCATATATAGGAAAAGATGGCCTTATCTGGCATCAATTGGGGGGGGGGGGAGGCTTGGCCCTGGGAAGGCTCGATTTCCCATTGTAGGGAAAAGCCAGAGTGGGTGTGTGGGTGAAGGAGCACCCTCATAGAAGCAGGGGGAGAGGGAAGGGATGTGGGGGTTTCAGAGGGGAAACTGGGAAATCAAATCACATTTGAAATGTAAATAAATAAAATATGAAAGAAAGAAAGAGAGAGAGAGAGAGAGAGAGAGAGAGAGAGAGAGAGAGAGAGAGAGAGAG
>NC_034596.1:26868533-26883420 GCF_900095145.1 Mus pahari
AGAGAGAGAGAGAGAGAGAGAAAGAAAGAAAGAAAGAAAGAAAGAAAGAAAGAAAGAAAGAAAGAAAGAAAGAAAGAAAGAAAGAAAGAAAGAAATCTAGGCAGCAGGGAGGGACCTCTCAGCTCAGTTTCAGCTTGAAATCTTATATACTACAACTCCAGTAATGGGTATCTGCAGTCCATCTTTACAGTTAGCTCTAGATGCCAAGAAAAAGGACAAGAAACCTGAGTTGTCCAGTAGGCCCTTGGGCCTCTGCGACCAACTCATTATTTTTTAATAAGCTGAACATCATTATCCAGACACAGGATATCACCCCTCTAGCTGTTTCTGTTGGTATGGAGCAACAATAAATATGGGTGGTACCATCTAACAGGTTTGAAGTTTCAGTTGAACAAGGAGTAGAAAGAGGTACACCATAGAATCTGAGCCAGCTCTATGGTACATGAATTTCTCTACTACCAGGGCACCATCATTAGTCTCCACACCATTCAGTATTTAAAACTGAGCTCCCACCAATCGGCCTGCACAGATCTCCATCTCTGCTCTTATTCTGAGTCTTCTAACTTCTTAGGCTTTGCTAATTGAACTTTCAAAACTACATCATGAGTGTTTTCTTTCCTTTCCCCTCCCTCTGTCTATCCCTAATGCCTGCTGAAACAATTCCTGCTCTTGCCAAGGTCCTAAGCATACCCATGAACAGGTACACCAAGTCCCAGGATCAACTTCATAGCTGTAGAGCCCCAAACCCCTGCTAGGTTCAACTTTATGTAAACTAAGGCTAGACCAACACCAACACCCCCCCCCCCAATTCCCTCAGCCTCAGTCTCCTGCAGCTGCTTCATGTAAAGTTCTATATTCAGCAAACACCCCATGGATTCACTGATTCAGTTTTATGAAGCTATGCAAATACTGGCCTTAATTTTGTTTACTTTAAAAATAAGCTAGAAAATATCTACAGGTAATAAATCATATAAAATTGTTTGAGTTACCAATTTCTTTTCAGTGAAACTCCATGTCATTGACTGAAAGAATAAGTCTTTAACAAAACAATAATAATTAAAAGCAGGCATTGGAAAAATCAGGGTCGCAGAGACAGTCACAGCTTCATAAGGAGTCGGTCTACTAGAAGCCCAGCGTTAGCTCTTCTGAAAAATGATTACTTCTTTTACATATTTTTTCAACCAGAAGCTTCTCACTCAGAAAACACGAATGTCCAACAAAAATCACTTTTTTTTTAACTTTCAGCAGGTTAATGTCAACACATGTTATTAATTTTTGCTAAAAAGCCATCTCAGTGGGGAGTCTGAAAGTATGGCCAGCTAGACGCTAATGAGCTGGTGGATTTTCACCAGCACACATATCACAATGGAACCAGATGGACCATTAAATTCCATCCTCCACACTCTCATTTGGAACATGGAAAGACTGTCCACTATCATCCAGCAACTACTCCAGTTTCAGTAAACTTCCCTGTCTGAGACCTGTCTGTAACCTTCAGAGGGTCTCAAGGATCCTTAGTACTTTTGATCACACCCTGCAAGAACTGAGCATCCTGCCAGCTGAAACGCCAATGCCACTCTTTCAACCTTCAGTAAACAACAAACTATTAACAAAACAGGTACCAAGCTACAGGGGGACTACCATTGTCTTGGGCTCCAGGCTCCCACTCCTAGGGGAGGAATTAATATCAGCTCATAACTTGTAGGAGAGAAAGATTCAGTTTTCCTTAAGGGTGTGGTCCCTGGCAAATTGATCGTGTTCCAGTGGATGGTCACACACTCATGGGGGTTTATACATAACAGAAAATTGACTTGATGGGTACAGAAAAAAATAAGACAAAAATTTTTAAAGGATGGGAAAGAGGGGGGGAGGATCTGGGAAGGAGTTAGGGGGAGAATTAGGGAATAAATATTGTATGGGTACATGAATTTCTCAAAAAACTGATAAAAGTATCAATAGACTGGTGACATATAGATAGAAGATATAAATATAATAAGATAGATGATAGATAGATAGATGATAGACAGAAAGAAAGAAAGAAAGAAAGAAAGAAAGAAAGAAAGAAAGAAAGAAAGAAAGAAAGAAAGATTGATTGATAGATAGATAAATAGATAACAGACACTCAGACAGATGATAGACAGACAGACAGGTATCCCTTTGCGAACTTTAGAGACTATGCTACAGTGGGGACTTACTGCAGACACTTAGGAGCTGAAGTGTGATGGTATTTCTGACTGACTGTGTGCACTCCACAATCCTGGAAATATTTCAGAGTAACCAATTTGTCATTGCGCGAATATTTCAGTGGATTCCCAAAACCTGTCAGCAAGTGATGTCTGTCATTTCCCCAGCACTAGACTCACTCGAGACCTGCTAATCTCCAGAGAATGCTTGCCTGTGTTCCTTCTAGAGTTTCAGAGAAGTGGAAAAAATAGTGAAGAGAATGAACAAATTGCTATTGTGGCTATACATTTGTAGTCCGTCTTAACCCTGTATCACATTCATAGAACACCCTCCCACTTTCTCACCTAAACTTGTAAAATTGTGACCTAAACCCAGAATCATCAGCCATTGTAAAGAGAGGAAGAAGCCCTGAATGGGTGTGTAAGGAGTGGGTGAGTCCAGAGGGAATGTGTATTCCTAGCATGGGCACTGCTATGTCAACACGGCCTCCCTCTAGTCCAAGTACCAGTGTTTTCCCACAATTAACCAGTGCACACACAAACTGTCAGCCTCAGCTTCCTTCTCTTGAATGACTTGGCCAGAGATTGCTCCCCTACAGAGACCTTCTACTGAGACTACCTAACCCCTCCTTCTTGTGCTACACATGATAAATACGCTGACATTCCAGGTTGCTGTACAGTTAGAACCACTCCATCTCCATCAGAGTATTCCAGCCCACTTGGCTCCAGCTTTTCCATATCTGTGTTTGTATATATGTCCTTTGTTCATTGCTTCATCGCCCCAGTTAGATGAAGCCATGTAGGACACAGCAATACATGGACAGATCTTCAATGAATGGACTTGACACAAATCATGAACCTTCCATATAACTGCAACAGGTGGAGAATATTCCTAAGCATGTGCAGAATGTTACTGGAAACATGCCTTATCCATAAAGTAGATTTTAACAGGTTTAGTAGGATTGAACTCACACCCAGATTCTTACCATGAAACTCTGTGTGGAATTGTGGAATTATACAGAAATGTAAACTTAGGAAAATCAGCAACTAGAAGAACTTCAGAAAACTCATAAATACCTGGAGATTGTGCAATGAACTGTTGAACATAATGAACCAAAGTAAAACATTAAAGGGGAGAGATAATTGAAATGGAGACAAATATTAATGTACAATATGTGAAATGTGGAGTGCAGCTGAAGCAGTTCTAAGAGAAGGGTTTATGGCAACAAAGATCCAAATCAAAAAGAACATTTTGAAAAAAACAACATCACAGCCCAAGGAACAAGAGAAAGAAAAATAAACTGTGGCCACGGCTGGTAAGAGGAGGGACGTGATGAAGATCAGAGCAAAATCAAATGAAACGCATATTAGAAAAATAATGGAAAAACACTGAACTAAAGAATTGATTGCGTGAAAGGATGAAAATGTTGAAAAACATTTAGCCGGAGTAACCGCAAAGACATAAATAAAGCAAGTAACATGTGTCAGTTATTAATAAAATCAGAAATGAGCAAAGAGCTCCAGTGATGAGAACACATCTGTGTGTAGGAGAAGAGATTTTAAGGAAAAGCTCTATGTTAATTACTTGGATAATCCTAAACTAAGAAACTAACGCTAAGTCTGACAGATTCTCTGTGAGTTCAAAAACAAAAAACAAACAAACAAAAAAAAAACTTTTAAATGGAATTTATATTAATTTTCAACTCTTCCAAAAATCTGAAGGAAAAACGTTGTCACAATCATATTTAGAAAGTCACCACTAATGGAACACCAAGGACACACAAACATATTACAAGAGAAAACATTATAGGTCAACACTCCTAATGAACACGGGTACTAACGGTCCTCAGCGATTCCTTGCAAAGTGAACGGGAAGGCACAGAAGAAGAGGAGTCCCTCATTGTGAAGCATGTCGATGCCAGGAAAGCAAGGATGGTTCAATGTGGGCAAATGTATTAAATACAACACACTGTGTTCATAGAACAATGGTTCAGCATACAGCATATTAATTACGATACAGCACTTTTACAGAATGAAATATAAAACCTTCAAAGATGTATCAATCAAAATTTAGCAGCGTTTTGTCATTCAGACATCTCAAACATTAGAAGGTAGAGTGATTATATATCCACAATGAAAGCCACATATGCCACAGCGACCTGCCCCACATAGCTTAAAAATTGGAAATTTATCATCTATGGGACAAAGAGAGTATGTCAAGCTTACCATTTTCTTCCCAACACAAGATTTAATTGATTATTTGGAAATTTCACATAATGTGCCCCAGTCATAGTCATTTCTCCATCCCCCCTCATCAACCCTCCACATTTGTGCCCCCCCCCAAAGTAAAGCTAAAGAAAAACAAAGAAAAGGGAAAAACACATCAAATCCAATTTGCATTGTCCATACCCTCACTTCCTCACCCTTTGAAGACAGCATCAGCACAGGTCATGGACTTCTATGTGGTGTCTGGTGACAGTAAAGACCATATGGCCTCCAGTGGCAGCACAGCCCACAGACATCAACATGACCTCAGATGACAGCACAGACTATGGGCATCAACATGGCTTCGGGCAGCAGCACAGACCACGAACATCCATATGGCCTTCAGTGGTAACATAGGCCATATTACTTCAACACAGCCCCTGGCCACAGCTGGACAGCAGACACCAACACAGCTCCCAATCACAGCATGGTCCAAGACATCAACATTGCCTCCAGCTGTAACACAGACCACAGATGTCTACATGGCTTCCTCCAATAGCACAGTCCATGGAGATCAACACTGTCTCAGGTGGCAGCATGGACTAGAGACATCCACATGGTCTCAGGCAGCAAGCATCGCAGACCACAGACACCACCATGGCCTCTGGGGGTAATATGGCCTCCAGTGGTAATTATGAATCACAAGCATCATTATCTCCCCCTCAAACACAGACCTCCAGTGGCAGAACAGACCACAGATATCCACACAGACCACGGGCATGAACACAGCCTGGGGTTGCAGCCTAGACAAGGGACACTAGCACAACCGCCAGCTGTTGCTTGGACCATGGACAACAACATGGCCTCCAAAGGCAGTCCAGACCATGGAGGCCTTTCTAGGAGGCCCAATCCATAAAATGAACCATTCTTCATCTCAGGCATCCTGTCATTGTTCTCAGCCAGGGTGATCACACAGCTGGACAGCATGTTTAGGGGCAGAGCTTGTGAGAGCTCCAGGCAGCTACACACCACTCTACTGATCCTACAAAGCAACAACCAATGTGCTCCCTCACCCATTGCAGCCTTCTCCCACATCCATCTTGTGCAGCTAGTTCCACCTCTCTCCTCCACAAAAGTACCACTCCATTCCTCGATCTTTCCCACCTCTCCACTGCATATTTGCTCATCAAAGTTCCACTGCAAACTGCAGTGTGTTGCATGGGTTTGGTTTGGTTTGGCTTGTTTTTTTTTTTTTTCCAAACACCAGTACAATAATATTCATTGTAATGAGACATTGGCCTTCTTCAAGGATTCTAGTTTCTGAAACACCATAAATACTGGACCATCACTAAGACTTGTCTCAGGAATCATGCTGTTGCCCAGAGTCATGGTGCCCTGTGGCTAGGTAAGGCATCCAGGGGCAGGCTCCTTAAGAGTTCCTGGCAGCCACACACCTCTCTGCTCTCTATGCTTGCACAGGCACATGATTTCTTCTCCCAGCAGGGTAATCAGAAGCAGTGGATTCATGCTTCAGACCAGCCTGTGGACCAAGGACTCACCCTGTTCGGCAGTGACATGTCCTTTGCCTTCTGTGACTCTGCTACCATACCATTCCCATAACCTAGGCCTGCATGTCTCTAGTTTCACCAATCTCTGCTGTAAGCATGGCTCTTCCTTCTAATTTTATGAGACCATGTTTACCATTTTCATTTGACATAGAGCTGGGAGTCAGAACCAGAGCAATCCAGCAAGAAAAAAAAACCCCAAAATTCATCCAAATTAGGATGAAAAGCACTACATTGCTCCTGCCCCTAACATCCTGTTTCTGAAGGATGGCACACACACACACACACACACACACACACACACACACACACACACATACACACACACAGTATCCTACATATAAAAATCCTTAAAGACCATAACAAAATCTATCACAGATAATAAATGAATCCCACAATATTCAGGAAATGAACTCTATCATGTTTCTATGTACCAGCAATGGCATTTCCAAACAACTCCCTCCCCAAATGACCTAACAATAGCAACTAAAGTATAAGGAAAAGCTTGGCAAGGTAGATGAAATAGACACACCCTCACAATTATAAAATAAACACCAATGAGAGAAGCCAAAGAAGGTACGAAGAAATGGAGAGGTGCCACACATGAAACATTCCAAGATTTGAAACTGTTAAGATTTCTGCTACAAAGTGAGTCAACAGATTCAGAGAAAACCCTGTAAAATTTCCAACAAGACTTTCTTGCAGAAATAGAAAAAAATAATCATAAAATCTACCCAAAACACAAAGAATTCCAAAGAGCCAAAGAATGAACATGAAAACATCATACTGTCCAGCTACCAGAGAGCTGCAGTACAGAACACCATGGATCTGAAAAAACAACAACAACAACAACAACAACAACATAACAACAACCAGACACAGATCAATAAGCAGCATACATCTTCAAACTAAGCTTAAAAGATTAAACGATTACCCAACAGAGGCACAAGAAATATGCCATGGGCAAGAGTACATGATATTGCAAAATGGATCATCATATACAGGAGGATAAAAATGGTAGCTTAAATGTATAATTAAATAAATTCAGAATAGATTTGAGGTCTTAAATAAACTTCTGGTAAAGACAAAGAAAAAAGTCTCCAAACCTTCAGTCACGACATTAGTTTTTCGAGGACAGTGACAGAAACCAAGACAACAAGGATGAAGATGAACTCACATAATTACACACAGACAAGAAAACCATCAACAGAATGAACCAAAAATCTACAAGAGGAGGAAATATCTACAAACCATCTATCTAACAAAGTGTAAGCATGCAAAAAAGAATAGAAAAGAAAGAAAAATGTTTAAAATACAAGAAAAATATACAGGTCACCAGCATGAAGACCACTTTGTTTTAATGACTTGAATACATATTTATTAAGATAAGTCATACAAATGTCCTGCAGGTATATGAAAAAATTATAAATTACAGAAAAAATCCAGGACTAGGAGACATCACCTCATATATATATATATTAGAATGTCTGCTGTCAAGGTGACAGAAGATATATATGTACTGGCAAGGATGTGGAGGAATAAGACACCACACACTGTTAGAGAAATGTAAGCCAGTGTATCCATTGTGGAAGGCAGTGTCGAAGTTCCTCAAAAGCAAATACTAGAATGTCTATGTATTGCAACAATCCCGCCATTAAAGATAGATCTAGAGGATCTAAACCAGTACCTTGAAGAGATATCTGCAACCCCTTGCCTGCATTGACTTAAAATGTGAAATCAGCGTAAGGCCATCAGTGGATTCACAGACTCTGACATGTGAATACAGCAGATACTTAATCCTTAACAAGGAAGAAGACCTGTAACGAGGACAGTGCCATATGGATACATTCGGACAGCACCATGCTAAGTGATGTGAACCAGCCAGAGAAAGACTAAGACCACACTTGGTGTCTAAAACCCTCGCATTCACAGAAACAGAGAATAGAGCAGTGACCACTAGGGGCTGACAGAGGAGATGATCAAAGAAGATAAGATTTTAGTCATGAAACATGATCAAGAGATCGATTGTACCAATTTGTCCAGCATAATGATCAGCAACATGTAGTCATTAAAAACTACTCAGAGTAGAATTTGTGTTCTCATGACAAAAAAATATTATAGGAAAGTAACATGCATTAACTTACTTAGGTTACATTTCACAATGTAAACATCATACAGAAGTCTATGTCATTTGTATGTACTGATCTAAAACATGCATACTGGCAGACTTTTATATATTTTGGATTGCTTATTTCCAGTAACTCAGTAGACCAGAAGGCAATTCATTGTCTCGGCCAACCTCTCCAAGATGTATAGGCCAGGCTTTTAGCTTCATAGCTTTAAGTGGTGACTCCACTCCAATCCGGGAACCATAAAGAAGTTGGTTTTTCTGTGAGAGCCACTTAAAGTTGTCTTTAGCTTCCTTGCCATTCTTCTTTGAAGCAAAGGAGAGAGAGATACCTTGGTCACACACAAATTTTATTAAATGCTGAAAAGGTTCCCTAGTGTCAACAGGGAGTTACAATGCTGATTTTTATGATAAAATAAACTCTGCCTGTGGCTTTAATTCATTCAGTCAACAAATAATAGCTTGCTGACACCTATCACTCATGTGAGGAAATGCAGAATGCCCAGTTACTAGGAGGAACACACTGTGGTTTTCCCATGTGTGTTTGTCTCTGGGAGTGGACGCAATGGCACGCAGTGAGCGTGAGAATAAAGGGTGTTCAAAGCAGCCCACAGTGCCTTGGCTTCAACTGGGATTTTGCCTCAGCCCAGACTCTGCTTGTGTTACACTTGTGTCATCCTAACACAGCTTCACACTGTGAGATGTTTGTGCATTCTTGTATTTCCAGACTAGAAACTTTGCTTTCTGGATACCCTGTCTAATAAATCCTCATATATTTAGAAAACTGTGGTAAAGTGCTGGTGCCACATAGAAAGTTTCATTAAGGTTTTCTTTTCATTAACACACACACACACACATACACACACACACACACATACACACACACACACACACACACACACACGGGAAAGAAAAAGAAGTGGGGGAGGGAAAAATTGGCCTATGAACTTCTAGGTATCCCACTTAAAAATCAATGGCATCCATAAGTCAATAGAAGTAGCCATTGCCTAGAATAAGTGATCAGGAGACAGACATAGACAAACTAGAAACACTTAAGTCCATGCCTCAGCCAGGTGTCCTTCCCAGCAAAGATGAATTTAGTCAGAAATATGGGTCAGTAATACTAAGTACCAGGTAGAGACCAAGTCCTAAGCACTGGAAAAGGAACATCTTATTAGAGTCATAATATCTGAGTCCCCATCAGATTTTACCAGAGGGCTCACCTATTTACACATTACCCACTGTCACTTTGCCCAAAACACGTTTCCCAAGGACATAGAGAGTGATAGCAAAGGGAATTAAAGATGTGCTGCCTGGCAAAGGAGGGAGCAATGTGTGAGTCACACTGTAGAGCTGTGGGGATGTGGACAGAGAAGAAGCTGTGGATAAGGTCCATTCTTTGATGCTTGCCTTCACATTTTTAATTATTTATTTATTTATCGTCCTGTGTATATGTGTATATACATGTGTATATGTGTATATGTATATGTGTATGTATATGTGTATATGTATATGTGTGCATAAATATATGTCTATGTATGAGTGTGCATGTTTTTATATATGTATGCACATGTTTATGTGTGTGCATGCATAAGTGTACATTTATGTGCATGTTTGTATGTGTGTTTGTGTGCATGTGTAAATATGTGTGTATGTATGCATTGTGTATGTATGTGTATGTATGTATGTAGTGTATATGCATGTGTGTATGTATATGTATGTATGCATGTGTGTATGTATGTATGCATATATATATATATATATATATATATATATATATATATATATGTATGCATGTGTGTATTCATGTATATATGTGTGCCTGTGTGTATACACATGTACACAGGTAAATGCACGGTCAGAGGACAATGCTATCCTGCCAGTTCTCCCCGTATGTCTATGTGTGTATGTATGTATATTTGTGCATGTATACATGCGTGCAGGCATATATGTGTATGGCTGTGTATGCATGCATACCTGTGTGCATGTGTGTACGCAAGTACATGCATTGACAGAGAACAATGTTGGCTCACCAGTTCTCTCCTGCTGCATTGTGGGATCTACAGGTAGAACATAGGTTGTCAGGCCTTCACAAAAGCACCTCTTCCTACTGAGCTGTCTTCTCAAGTACACAAAATTTTCATGAAAGTTCAAGTGTTCGGTAATCTCAATAAGCAGGACTCAATCATAGATCAGTGTAATCCCTAAGCTCTGGAATATAGTTCACATAAAGGAGAGAGAGCAAGGCTTTGCAGGTCATACGAAGTCCAGTAATTACCAATGTACATCCTTTGCTCATGTTTAAAGACTACACTAAAGTCTACTTAAAACTAACCCACTCCAGAACTCTATAGGAAAACTTCAAGCTTGATACCCATATCCCCTGGAGAGAACTGGTCTCCCAGGAGTGCTGACACACAGGCTTACAAGAGGGATAAGCCATAGGCATAGACAGAAAGATCAGCTAACACCACAGATAACCAGATAGCAAAAGGAAAGTGCAAATACAGAAGCAACAGAAGTCAAGGCTGCTTGGCATCATCAAAACCCAGTTCTCCCTCTACAGCAAGCCCTGGATACCCCAACACACCAGAAAAGCAAGACTGATATAAAAATCACATCTCATGATGATGATAGAGGACTTTAAGAAGGTTATAAATAACTTCCTTAAAGAAATACAGGAGAGCACAGGTAAACAGCTATAAGCCCTTAAAGAGGAAAAACACACACACACACACACCTTAAGGAATTACAGGAAAACGCAACCAAACAGGCGAAGAAATTGGACAAAGCCAACCAGAATCTAAAAATAGAAATAGAAACAATAAAGAAATAACAAAGGGAGATAACCCTGGAGATAGAAAACCTAAGAAAGAGATCAGGAATCATAGATGCAAGCACCCACCAACAAAATACAAGAGATAGAAGAGAGAATCTCAGGGGCAGAAGATACCATATAAAACATTAACACAACAGTCATAGAAAATACAAAAAGCAAAAAGATCCTAGTCCAAAACATCCAGGAAATCCAGGACACAATGAAAAGAACAAACTTAAGGATAATAGGTATAGAAGAGAGTGAAGATTCCCAACTAAAAGGCCAGCAAATATCTTCAACAAAATTAGAGAAGAAAACTTTCCTAACCTAAAGAAAGAGATGCATATAAACATACAAGAAGCCTACAGAACTCCAAATAGATTGAACCAGAAAAGAAATTCCTCCTGTCACATAATAGTCAACACACCAAATACACAAACAAAAGAAATAATATTAAAAGCAGTAAGGGAAAAAAAGTTCAAGTAACATAAAGGCAAACCTATCAGAATTACACCAGACTTCTCCCTAGAGACTATGAAAACTAGAAGATCCTGGGTAGATGTTATACAGACCCTAAGAGAACACAAATGCCAGCCCAGGCTACCATACATAGCAAAACTCATTTATCATAGATAGAGAAACCAAGATATTCCATGTCAAAACCATATTTACACAATATCTCTCCACAAATCCAGCCCTACAAAGGATAATAGATGGAAACCTCCAGAACAAGGAGAGAAACTACACCCTAGAAAAAGCAAGAAGTAACCTTCTTTCAACAAACCCAAAGATAGCCACAAAACCATAATTCCACCTCTAACAACAAAAATAACAGAAAGCAACAACCACAATTTCTTAATATCTTTTAACATCAATGAACTCAACTCCCCAGTAAAAAGACATAGACTAACAGAGTGGATATGTAAACAGGACCAAGCATTTTGATATACAAAGAACTTAAGAAGTTAGACTCCAGAGAACCAAATAGCCATGTTAAAATATGGGGAACAGAGCTAAACGGAGAATTCTCAACTGAGGAATAACAAATGGCCTAGAAGCACCTAAAAACAAAATGTTCAACATCCTTAGACATCAAGGAAATGCAAATCAAAATGACCCTAAGATTCCACCTCATACCAAAATGGCTAAAATCAAAAACTCAGATGATAGCAGATGTTGGTGAGGATGTGGAGAAAGAGGAACAGTCCTCCATTGCTGGTAGGATTGCAAGCTGGTACAACCACTGTGGAAATCAGTCTGGTAGTTCCTCAGAAACCTTGACATAGAACTACCTGAGGACCCAGATATACCACTCCTAGGCATATTCCAAAAGATGCTCCAACGTGTAATAAGGACACATGATCCACTATGTTCATAGCAACCTTATTTATAATAGCCAGAAGCTGGAAAGAACCCAGATATCCNCCAACAGAGGAATAGATACAGAAAATGTGATACATTTACACAATGGAATACTACTCAGCTGTTTAAAAAAATCAATGAATTCATGAAATTCTTAGGCAAGTGGATGGATCTAGAAAATATCCTGAGTGAGGTAACTCAGTCACAAAAGAACACACATGGTATGTACTCACTGATAAGTGGATATAAGGCAAAAAGCATAGAATACCCACAATACAACTCAGGGACCACATAAAGCTAAAGAGGAAGGAAGACCAAAGTCCTACTTAGAAGGGGGAAACAATATAAGCAAGGGAAGTAGAGAGTGGGAGGAACTTGGGCAGATGAGAGGAGGGGAGGGGAAAAAGAAGGGCAGAATCAGGTATGGAAGGAGATCGAGGAGATGTACAATGGGTCAGGAAAAAGAACAGAAGTGTGTAACAATGGGAGATGGAGAACTGGGGGTAGCAACCAGAAAGTGCCAGATGCCAGGAAAGCAAGAGCCTCCCAGGACCCCACGGGGATGACATTAGCTGAAATATCCCACAACAGAGAGGGAGAACCTGTCGAAATGATATCCAGGGGTTAGGCAT
This sequence comes from Mus pahari, assembly GCF_900095145.1. Classification (NCBI taxonomy): domain Eukaryota; kingdom Metazoa; phylum Chordata; class Mammalia; order Rodentia; family Muridae; genus Mus; species Mus pahari. Next base: position 26,881,427 of record NC_034596.1, read on the forward strand.
GGCTCCCCAATGGGGCTGCCCATCCATCCATCTCCAAAATTTTAACCCAGAATTGCTCCTGTCTATGGGAAATACAGGGACAAAGAGTGTAGCAGAGGCTGAAGGAAAAGCCATCCAGAGGCTAACCCACCTGGGGATACATCTCACATTCTGACACCAAACTCAGACACTATTGCTGATGCCAAGAAGTGCTTGCTGACAGGAGCCTGATACAGCTGTCTCCTGAGAGGCTCTGCCAGATCCTGACCAATACAGATGCAGATGCCTACAACCAACCATCAGACTAAGCACAGAACCCCAATGGAGGAGCTAGGAGAAGGACTAAAGGAGTGAAGGGCTCTTATCTGGCATCAATGGGAGGAGAGGACCTTGGTCCTGTGAAGGCTTGATGCCCCAGTGTAGAGGAATGGTATTGCAGTGAGGCAGGAGTGAGGGGTTGGGGGAACATCCGCATAGAAGCAGAGTAAGGAGAGATGGGATGGGGGCTTTGCATATGGGAATCTGGGAAAGGGGATAACACTTGAAATGTAAACAAATAAAATATCCCATTGAAAAAATGAAAAAGAAAGAAACTTAAAGCTTCTGTAATATGTTCCTAATGGTTGCATGGACTTGCTTGTAGTGACTTGTATGGCCTTGTTCTGGTCATGAAACTAACAAGTTGTATTTCCATGTAGCCCAGAAAACAACACTCCATGGCCAGTTTCATGAAGACCTATGTTTAATAGCTCATGATATGAATTTTATGAATGATAACTTTTAAGAAAAGTAAGGAGAAGAAATTTCATCTCAATAATTTAAATTTAAACATTAGAGTCCTGATGCAAGGCCAGGTACCTACAGAAACAGATGAACTAAGATGAAGCCAGAACTGAGTTGTTATAAGCTTTGCAGGCAGTAGTGGGGCTCCACAGGGCCTGGGTAACCTCTCCATCGGGCAATCATCAAGGGATACGATTCTGAGTCCCTGTTGCCTCAAGGCGACATGGGATGGGCTTAGTGTGTTGAGTGATTTTTCGGCATCCCATTTATTTTTTTTTAATCTATAATGAATTTATCAGGGTGTGACCTCATCATAAATCAAGAGGCATCTGTACTGAGAGTCGAAATCTTTTCAAGTAACTGTTCCCCTTTTAGTACTGAGAAAATAAAATCTCAAATCCTTGTTGATCTGATAAGTGATGGCTCCACTTACCAGCAGCCATCTCCAACAACAGTGTCAGGCAGTTCATCCCATAATATTACATGGAACACATTGCTGTTACTGGAGAAATATATTGGGGAATTATTAGTAAATTCGATCTTGAGTGAATTTTTTTATCTAAAGACCACTTCAGGGAAAAACACCCTGTTGTCTTTATGTACACCTATGCCTGAAGTTTGGCAATTAATATTCTCACCTTAATTTGCATGAACATAAAAGCATGCCCTGGATCTTCCAGCCCACGCCATTTAATCTGGTGAAACTCACTTGTTATTCTTGGTGTTTTTAGAAACAGCCTAGAGGGAGGTTAGGAGGCATCTATTTCAAAATTCTAAGTGGCAGACTTAAAGCAAAATCTGATGGAGAGAGGTGTTCTTTTGATCTGGCATGCATGGCTGAATGCCCCTCTGAAGCTCAGGGGGGAACTTCACTGTTTCTGCATCAGAGTAAATAAGAAAATACGTCGTGAAGATGAATAATGAGAATGGAGCTGCACACCAGGCTATCAGAAAGTGCCAACGGCAGCATAGAATGTCCTTGTCCTTGCAAGAGCACGGGGTATGGGCCTGGCTTCTTCCCAGTGGGGCCACGGGGGCATCCTCTGACTCCTCAGAAATAGTCTGAAGGGGAAGGAAGCAAGGAAAAGTTAGTGGGGCTGCGGCGGGTGCTCACAGCACTGACTAAGGTGGAATCCACAGAGCAGCTATACCGCCTGTAGTGGCTATTCCTGGTTGTCAACTTGACTATATTTGAAATGAACTACAATCCAGAATTGGAAGGCTCACCAGTG
>NC_034596.1:26883431-26887795 GCF_900095145.1 Mus pahari
GCGACTGCTAGATCCTTGGACTTCCATTCACAGCTACTACTGAACCATTGTTGGGATTTGGACTGCAGACTGTAAGTCATCAATAAATTCCTTTACTACATAGAGACTATCTGTAAGTTCTGTGACTCTAGAGAACCCTGACTAATACACCGCCTAACAGTAAGGCAGGATCCACAGAGCAGCTATACCGCCTAACACACAGCAGGAGCAAAAGAGCTAGGACACCACCTAACTGCGGATCTGTGTCTCACCTGCCAGACTGCCATGCCTCTCACGCATGCACTCTGATTTCTATATTATAAATTTATACATGGCTCTGCGTGAGTATTGGAATGCATATATACAAAGCAATGTATACAAATCAAATATGCACAAGTGATGTAAACATATATAAGCATTTAGAATGTATATATGAAATCAGCATATGTTAACAGAGCATATATTAAAATAATGTATCTGTTTCTGTATATGGAAGAGAGAAAGATGAGGGAGAGATAAAGAAAGAATGAAATAATTGTACTCTCCTTGAAATGACACTGGCTTGTACATTACATACCAGCCTACTAAATACTTAGCCCGTCAGTTTCATAATAAGCTTCAATGTTTAATTTATAAAAGAATTCCAGCTCCCATTTTAGCCATTTTAATGCATTTAGTCGTTTCTAAGAGAGATGAAAAACACTCCATCCTCACTGTGCTATGTACCCCCTTGGGGGAGGGGGGGAAACATCTTTGGTTACTAAGAAAAGGTTTAATTCTTCCCTTCCTTAGTCTGCCATGCCTAACACTTCCAACTGACTTATCAGAGCATTAATCCTATCCTCTCCTCCCTCCCCAATAAAAGCATCTGCGCATGTGGCTTGTAACATGGCACAGGGAAGGGGTGTAGATTTTCCTCTTGTTGGCACTGGAAGCGTCTAAGTCTTTTCTCAAGAAAGGACCTTGCCCTGGTCGAAGGGGGTCTGCAGCAATACTTGTGAAACAGCCTTAGAATCAAGTCCCCAGGGAGATTAGCCAGCCTCACAAATGAGGACATGGAGCAGTCTCAGGGGGCGGAAATGGTAAAGGACACGGAGAAAACAAATCGAATGACATTTGCTCATTTGTTTCATGCCTAGTTGCTGTTTTTCTTTGCTTATATGTTTTCGCAGTGTTTTATTTTAAAACTGAAAAATTATTTAAAGATAAAAACGTAGAAAGCAAATGAACACTTAATCTTTTGAGTTCAAACACAAGTGATGTGCATTCGCATATTCTTTGATTTCCTCCTTTAACTGATTAAACTAAGCAATGGATACAAAGATTCTTTGTTCCCATGAAACCTGCCAAGCTCCTCCAAAGAAGAGTGTTCACATAGACACCTGGCTGTTTAGGCTTACAAAATGGTAACAACTAAAGGAACACAAATGGCATCATATAATACAGAGAGTGTATATTGATGTCTTCAGTACTAAACAAATGTCTTGCTGCTACAGGGATGGCTTAGAGATACACATGAACATGAATACACACATGTGCATGTCAGCACACATACATGTAATTTATTCTAAAGAGAAATGTCTTTTTAACTCTTGGAATTTTTTTCCTTTTCCTTACCCTTTCATTTTTAGCTGGAATCTTATGTTAAATTCAGGTGCACCTTTAAGATTGGTGGAGGTAGCAAACTTTCCTAATATTTATTGTTCAGTCCCAGTAGGAGGAGATATTTGTGTGGTTCTATTCGCTAAGAGTCTGTGAGCACTATTTCTTCCCGGTGCCACTTAACTTATTCTTCAATTTCCTGCAGTTTCTTTGAGCTTAAGTTATGTCCAGGTCCAGAGTCCACATGCTACTGGCCATCATCAGATGTGGCTCATAGCTTGTTATTGTGAATCAAGTTTTATGAAGGCAAGCAATTTGGGAGCCTATTATTTGTTTATCGTTCTGAATTTGTATACGGTTGTGTGTGGCAGTATTTGGGGTTTCTAGGGAAGCAGAACACATAGGATTTATTCTTAGGTCCTCTATACAAAATACTCATCAAATGGTCTAAATTTCTAATTAGGTGAAAACTAAAAACATGCGGAGAGCATCCTCAAATGTGATGCAATCCTGCCTGCTGAAACAGCCCAGAGCAAGCACGGTTCCACACCATCCTGCCTGAGTGCCATTTATATAAATTAGACACCATATACATAGGCCTCTGTAAACAAAGAGATACACATTAATGGTAAGAAAGATTGCCTATGGGAACAGAGGAAATAGGAGTTGGTGATGAAATACAGGGAAGTAATAATATTTAATAAAATGATAGTTAGCAATTACTACGTGTGGGATAGTATGTTACACAAATTAACTTCTCTAATTTTCAGAACAATCCTAAGAGATTAAGACTATTACCATCTTCATTTTACGAGTGAGAAAACGGAAGTGCGAGAAGAGCCTCAGGTAACAGCAAGTTGGAAAGCAAAACTGGCAAATCAGTGATGCGAAGGGGCGCAAACTAACTCAACCTTCTAAGCCTAACGAATAACAGTGGCCACAGCGAATGTGAACACTGATTCTTTTGTAGTGTCTAGTAAAGGCTTTCATTTCAAGCCCCTCGGGGAAAATGAGACGGTTGCTAGTCTTGTTCTGTTTGTGTGTCATAGCTGAGTACCACCCCGTCTAACTTCCAATGACTAAAAGCATCCTTCACACAACAGCTGCGGACTCTGAAGAGTTCTAGACAGCAAAGAAAAAGGATGAAATGTGTTTTCTGAAACAACTGTTAAACGTGTGTTACCTTCACAGGCACTTCCTGAACTGGGTACCTCATTGTAGTGAGCATCTCTCGAACACTGAAAAGATAAGACTAGGGCAACAAACAAAGGGAATGATGTGTTTGCCTCTCGTTTCCTTCCTATTGCTTGCGTTTGCCTCCGTCCCTCACACCAACTGTCTAGCAGCTAAGTTGCTTACTTTTGGCAACTTAACCGAGAATCCTATTTTAGGGACACACAACTTTTCCACCTCCATTCCCTGCTCCTATACCTCCACTGTGGGAGTTGGAAGTTTGCGTCTGTAGACTCTGTGAGCAGCAAATGAGAGGCATGTTATGACTAAGAAGAAATGAATTTTAAAAACTGAAGTGAGTAATGGAAGCCTTCCCTCTTTTTAAAACACACAACTTCAGAAATTTTGACAGATTCTGGCTTTTGGCAGGAGAGTGACAAACGTCTAGATTACCCCCTGTTCTCCATGTATGCAGAGAAACGTTCCAATCACAGGTTAGTTTAACATCATAGCCCCGATGTGACACCACAGAGGAGGGCTGGGATGACCCTCGTTTATCTAAATTCATTTCTATCTCCACTCACCCTGGTATACATTCTATAAAGCTATGAAGTAAGCCAAACCCCAGCGAGTACAGGTGTTAGAGACTGGCATGTTAGAGGAATGCCTTGCCCATCCTTGGGCTGGTCCTGCCACTCTGACATCCCCACGTATCTTCACCTCTACGGCTCTTGCCAGAATCTACCTGTTGTTTGACTCCAGGTAAAGAAATGTCGTCCTCTTGACCCTCATGCCCAGGGGTGTCTCCACCTCTCTACTCTCATCGGATTCACTCCCTCACTATGTCCCCCATGCATCTGGGTCTCACCAGTGTACTTGATTCATCAGCTCACTCCACAACAGTGATATTCCCCCAAGAATCCAGATAGAAGAGGTTCTTCTGATCCAACTCAGGTATGCTATATGTCTACTTGTTCGTATGTGGTTAGATCAAGACTGTGTGTGCTCACTGGTTTAAATAGAAAATAACTAAGCCCTGAACGGTGTGCTCTTAGCAAATGTCTTTGTTTTTCAGCGTTTATATCTCAGGATTATTTTAAGGACCTCAATGTGTAGCAGTTTCTTCTGAAATTAAAACATTGAATCTTGGAGGAAAGCTTAAGACACAGACTATTTACAAGGAGTTGAAACAACAGGAGATTCTGGGGTAGAAGGACGAAATACTCCATCCTACAGAAATGCTCATTAACACAGGAAGTAAGCAACTAAAAGAGCTTTAGGAAGTCTCTGAAACTGATCAGATTTACTAGGCTCCTCACTTTCTCAGACGAGTTGAGCTGCCTAGAAGAGACTCCAACTAACTAAGCCACCTGAAAAGAACACTCTGCAACCTGTTGAGCTGCATAAAGGCTGATCTGTATGCTCCAAGTTCCCAACTTTTGTGAGCTGTCACCCATACTGTGGTGGGCTTTGGTGATGCAGCTATCCTGGAGTCATTTACACACTTGTAAGTAACCTCTCACCCATATTCCTGTAAGTAACCTCTCACCTATATTCCTGTAAGTAACCTCTCACCTATATTCCTGTAAGTAACCTCTCACCTATATTCC
>NC_034596.1:26887825-26895299 GCF_900095145.1 Mus pahari
ATATTCCTGTAAGTAACCTCTCACCTATATTCCTGTAAGTAACCTCTCACCTATATTCCTGTAAGTAACCTCTCACCTATATTCCAGTCAGTAGCCCCAGTGAAGCCTATTGATTCCCCAAGTTAGACTTTGCTGCTATCCTTACTGTGGTCTGCTCTGGGCTCCTAATCTGTGGTGCTTATCTCCCCAGGCACATTGTTATACAAAGAACCTCCTATTTTGTAGAGATCTATGGATCACCTCTTGAGCCAGGCAGTGTGTAAAGAGTTTTCACTTTACATTTCGCTTCTTCTCACTAGCTAATCAGTGGTCAAATAACCTTGCTGTGCCTACCAATAGTCTCATATTATAAGCCATGTTCTGCTGCCTGTAGTACAGTGTGTACCAGTGCCACACATTGTGCTGTTGCCCTGTGTCTTGTTCAGTGGTCCATTGTTGTGAAAAGACCAAGGCAACTCTTATAAAAGAAAGCATTGAATTGGGACTGGTTTACAGTGTCAGAGGTTTAGTCCATTATCAGCATGGTGGAAAACTTGGACGTATACAGACAGACATGATGCTGGAGAGGGAGCTGAGAGTACTATATTCAAATCTACAGGCAGCAGAGAGAGAGAGAGAGACTGGGCCTGGCTTGGGCTTCTGAAACCTCAAAACCCACCCCTAGTCACATACTTCCTCCAACAAGGCCATGTCTACTAATCCTTTCAAATACTGCCACTCCCTACTCATTCAAATATATGAGCTAATGAGGGCCATTCATATTTAAACCACTATGCCCTTTGATCCTCTACTTTCAGATTTGGGGTTGAACCTGAATAATTAGTTTTCCTTGGGAATATATCTGCTCTTCAGAATCAGTAGGGAACTCCACAGGGAGACTGCCTGGGGTTGGAAGTAGTAAGGGACAAATCCTTCCCTCTGACCTCCAGAGACAGACCAGCAGTGGTTTTATATTCATGGCCCTAGCTACTCCAGCGCTCTAATTGGTTATAGAAATTCTTAAAGTTCAGTGAGTGGAGCTTGGAAAAAGGCTGACTGGTTAAAACACCTGCCATGAACGCATAAAGATCAGAGCGTGAGCCTTGAGAAACCCACATGCATGTCGGGTTGACATAGGGTTGACCCTGAAATTTCAACCGCAGAAGGCAAGAGGACTTATATCAGTAAGCACTGTATTTCATTGAGAGATCCTGCTTTAGTGGATAAGGTGAAAAAGGACAAAGTATTAAGGATAATTCTGGACATCAACCTGGACCTTCAAATGCTCACACACACACACACACACACTATACACACACATACAACATACAAACACACCTACATTAAAAGAAATGGGGATAAGAAGTTGCACAGAAGCAAAGATTCAAATCCTATCATGCAAAAGGAAAGGAAACCATGAACAGAAATGAAATGAAAATGTCAGGAAAGAAACGTTGAACAAAAAGGGCTGAGACTGAAAACAGAATATCCATAGCAAATCCCTTCCAACTCTTCACACAGTGAATTAAATCCCCAATCAAAAACTCCAAGTAGATTAATGGATGAGAAACCAAGAGCCAACTATATGCAATCCAGAAGAACTTTCTTTCCATTTAAGAATGTTGACAGGCTGGGCATGAAAAGGTAGAAAACTACATTTTATGTAAATGGTGGTTTTTAAAAGGAGCCAACAAATTTATGTCAGACAAAAGAAATTTCAAGCAAAGAACTACCCCTTGGAGAAAGGTGATAGTTACAGGTGACGAAGGGGTTAATTTGGAAGGCTGTGACACGTGAAGCACGTTACATACAGCATCAAACATGTGACACACAGTATCAAACCCCATAAATACTGTAAGCAAGTATTTACAAAACTCGAAAGGCGAAACTTCAACTAGAATAATAAACATGGGCTATGTCGGCAGCCCCACCCTTCAGAAACAGATAAAATGTCCACATAGAGACCTAGAGACCCTCAGAACCTCAAACAGTGAAGCAGTTCCCACCCCACAGCAGAGTGTTCTTCTGGAAGACAGGGCGCTCTCCAGGACGAGTCCCATGCTAGGCCACAAATGAGAGTCAGCAAATTGCTGAAACTGTACCACACAGAGTCCATTGGAGCCATGATTTTGTCAAAGTACTAGAAATAAAAAATGCCCAAGAAGGCGTAAAGTGAGCAGCAAACTGTTGGACAACCACTGGGTCCGCAGAAAGCAGGTAACATTCGGAAATACAGCTTGCTGAGATTCACCTTGTGGCACAAATGAGAAGGGGCAAGTTAGAAGGGTCAAGTTCAAAGCAAGGAATGGCTGTGCGGGAAATGAAGAAAAGTCTCACCCCGCTAAATTTGATACTTTGGGGAATTAGAAACTAAAAACCAATGGGCCTATAAATCACCATAAGAAAGGTCTAATAAAGGGTCAAGAACAAGCAGGTTAAATAGAAGACATGGTATACAAATGGCAAACAATATCTTGCCATGGAAAAAGTTATTATACTAGTGGACAGAGTGCTCTCTCTAGCTTTTGTCTATAAGAATCACCCAGGTCCATGTGCTCGAGGAGTGCTTCCTGATGAGGAGGCTGATGGAGGTGGGAGAGATATTGAGAGAAAAGCCTAACAGGAGATCTTCCGGTGCTGGGGCAGACAGTTGGACCCAGGCCCACTCAACGCATTCTTGTCCCTTAATGTTACACAGATAAAAAGCCAAGGGGAGGCAGATTACAGACTAAAACCTCTGATTTATAGATGACCATACCTGTCATAGCTTGTGACTCGTAGCAACAAAGTAGAGTAAGGAAAGAATAGACTCAGAGTGAAGAACAAAACACACAATAAGTATCTCAGATGTGTATCGTAAGGGGCAGTCATGAGAATGTATGCAACAAGAAATCCCATAAAATACACAAAAGAAAAATGAATTCCTGAAACACAGAACCTGCCCACACTGAATCCAGAGGAAGCAGAAAAGCTAGACAGACCAAAACTAGACAAAGACCCCATCAAAAGTCAACAACTACAGGCCAATGTTCCTGATAAACATTCATCCCCCATTAAAATTTTCAGCAAAATGCCAAGAAACCAGATTCAATGTCACATCAGAAAAATCATGTACCATGAGCTATATAAAGAGTGTTCAACTGAAGCAGGCCAAGTAATCACACACTATTATGCAACCCTAGAAAAGGAATTTCTGTGGTTTGTGAAAACATGCATGAAAGTGTACATTTTCTAAGTGAAATAAAAATGGTGAATAACCCTCCTTAGATGTGAATCTAAGATATTTGGCATCTCATAAGCAGAGAGCAGATAAGGTGACCAAGATGGGAGACATGGTCACAGGGCACAAAGTTATATCACTTTACATGAGTAGGAATGAAGTGTTGCTGCAGGAGCTAATGATGTCCTATTGTTGCCGTCATGTTCACCAAGAGGTTAAATCCTACATGTGATTATCATGGGTTTAGAAAATGAAGGAGAGAACTGGAAATAAAACTGACCACGTGAGGCTGAGCATGCAGAAGTCACAATGACATTCACATCATGTGTCTATCTATCATATGTCAATCACACCACATGTCAATCCTATCTCGTGTCAAGACATCTGGCTCACTCTCTTAGGTAAGAGTGGTTCCTATTCTGTTGGTTATTCTACAGCAATCTTGAGCATACACTCAGGCCAACTACCATGTCTCTTGACTTTTTCTTTCTTCCCTTCCTTTATATCCTCTCAGTACTCACCCTCTTCTTCTGCCTTCCTTCTTTCCTTCTTTCTTTTTTGGGGGGAGGGAAGAAAGAGGGTGCCAAAATTAAATTGAGTTCTTTCTGCATTATTTATTATGAAAAGAGATAAAAAGTCGATGTTTTACATTTCTAAGAAACAATATGCATAATAATTGCCTAAATGTTAATATGAATTATTTTTCCAGAGAAACGTAAGAAAGACACACATAATCACAAACTCTACTGAGGTATAAAGCCACGGCAGTTAGGGCAGAATGAGAGGAGCCGAAGACTCCCTGTGATCAGTTACATCCTAGGTCAGGTTTCAGGATCCACACTCGGTGTGAATAAGTGAAGTGATTGTCAGTCACACACAAGAAGAAAGTTAACCAGACTTGGCATCCAGAGAACACGTTCCAGTCTCTGAAAGAGGGTGACGGGCGATGAAAAGGCCAAAGCAAGCTGCAGTGCTTCTCTGGGAAGTGCCCATCAGTACTTAGTCTATGGTTGTGCATCCTCTTCTGCATTTCCTCAGCTCTGCCATCACATGGGAAACAGCCACTTACCATGGCAGAGATAACAGCCTCCCTGTGTCCCAATAAGACCGTATTTACAAAAGCAGGTGTGGGGCCAAGTTGGCCTTGGTGACAATTCGTTAAACCCAGTCCAAAGATACCATTTCTCCCAGGTCCACCTGGAAAGTCACTAATGTGTAAACAGACCACCTTTCTCATTCAGAATTCTGTCTGGATTTATATTCTTTTCATGTCTATGTTAAGTGTATGCATCTCTTTCTAGCCTATAGACTCATATAAATACAGAAACAATTACCTAATGATTTTGCAACATAAAAACTTGATTGTAGGGCCTGGGGAGAGGGCGGCTCAGTAGTTAAGGGGACTGGCTGCTCGTGCAGCAGATATCAGAGTTCAGTTCCCATCACTTACCTGAGACAACGAACAGGCACCTGGAACTTCAGCTCCAGAGGATCCAGTGCCCTCTTCTGGCCTCATCAGGTACCCGCATTCATCGGTACATACCCACACATAGACACGTACACATACATATCGATTTTTTTAATCATAAAAAAATTATTGCAGGCATTATTAATTATAGAATTTTGACTAAAATGCAATTTTTAAATCATGTACTCCTGTGATTATGAAAACCCAAAACGCCTCTGTGATTAGATGAAGATGTTGAAGGAGACACTACCTTGAAAGAGGACAGAAAAATGGGAACTTGTTTACTTCCCATCTAACCATGCCTGCTTCCAATCCTCCCTAGTGAGTTCTGTTATACTGAGTTATATAAATGGGCAAGTTTGGATAACCTTTTCAAGTGCTAATCTCATCAGCTTTGATTCCTTTGGCGTGTAGAATTGTATTAATCAGAACGAAGTAATCTGTGTTACTTTATCTAAAGAGTCTGTGAGGTTCACCATGTACCCTTCCATTAATTAACTTAGTCTCTGCTCCCAAGCTTTCAGCTGACTTCTGCTCAGGTCATCATGTTTAACACATTTGTGCTTTATGGCAAATTACCCACCTCATCAATATGTCAAACACATTTAATGAAATTGGAAAGTTGAAGTTGATTAAACTTTCCAGATTTTGTCTTAAGACACATAGACCTGCAGCTTTTTATTATGGGTGATAATAAGCTGTAGAAAAATACAGGTTTTTTTTCTAAATCTTCAAGGACAACATCCACTGGGAATGTATATTCACCATAAAGCAGTTTATTAAATAAAAATCAGGAATATTTAAGCATTATTTAATTTTTAAGTATAGAGAGCACATCAGCTTTCAGAATTCAGTGCCATGGCTAAGTAAGATGGCGCTGGGAAGATTTTGTAGGAAATGTTTAAACTTAAGTCTCACAATTGGCCCAACCACTCTATTCAGTACTCTACTCTGTTCTGAGCACAATACTGCACCTAGTGCCTTATTAGAAATACAGAAACAAATCAGCAATCTCAGCAAAGTCATTTGCCTTGTGCGCAATCAGAGTTTTGAAGACACTACCCGGCTGGTGCCATGGTCCTAGTTTTTTCTGTCCCAGTAAACAGAAAGGAGCAATAATGTAAAAACTAACCAAAACCAAGTCTGTGTCCAGGGCAGACATACTGCTGAAGATCATAGTATGTGTTACTGCATTGGAAGAATTCACTTGTCCCAAAGACTTAAAGTTAGAGTAAGCTCATCACCCTAGTTATAGACCTTACCATTTAAGCTAGGGTTCGTGGCTGGATAAAAAGAAGAAAGTTATCTGAGCACCAGCATCATCTCTCTCTGCTTCCTGATTGGGTATACAGTGCAATCACCTGCTGCCTGCTTCTGCCACCATGCCTTCCCCACCTTTGAAATGTGAGAGAAAATAAATGATTAAATAAAAAACACTTGCTTCTTTTAGTTGCTTTTGTCAGGCATTTTACGAGGGTGGTGGTGTTGATGGTGGTGGTGGTGATGATGATGATGATGATAGTGATCTCAATAATATCCTCAGTGTGTGGTTAGGTTTGTTATCTAGATCATCAAGGTCAGGGTTTCTATTGTGATAAAACACTATAACTCAAAGCAACTCCGGGAGGAAAGGATTTAATTCGCTTTCCATTTTACAGTCTATCATAAAAGGAAGTCAGAGCAGGAAGCTGGAAGCAGACACTGAAGCAGACACCATGAAAGAATGCTGCTTACTGGCTTGATCCTTGTGACTTACTGAGTTTGCTTTCTGATAGCACTAAGGAACACCTGCCCAGGGATGGCACCACCCACAGTAATGTGGGCTCTCCCCACATCAAATGTCAATAAAGGAAAGCCTTACAGACTTGCTACAGGCAATCTGATGGGTATTTCCTCAATATTTAGTGGGAGATGTTACTTTATTCCTTTAAATTCCTATTTAATCTCTTTGATTTATTTTATTCAACAAATATCCATTGGATAGATACACACTTGTCAGGGGCCATTCAATAATCTGTGGACTGTCTGGGAGCCAATCAGGAACATGGTCAGTTCCATGAAAGTCACCAGCTAAGTGGAGGAAAGAATGAATTAAACAGATATACAGAATATTTTCATCATGAAAGTGAAGAAGTAGCCATTGGTGTTGGGTAGGACTTGAAAAGGAATGAGGAGTCACCTCTGAGGAAGAAAAGTTGAGTCAGGTCATGATGAATGACTGATGAACAACCATGCAGAGAATGGGGAGACAGGTAGAACCCCAGGAAAGATGAAAAGTCAAAGAGGAATGGAATGGTTGAAGCACTAAGGCCAAGAAGGGACCAGAATAAATGACTTCAAAGAGAGTATGGGTCACTTAGCATGTTGCAGTTGAAAGAAAGGGACTTTAAGTTCCTTTTATCATTCATGTAATTCTTGATGTTGTAGAAAAATGATATAAAATGTCAACCAGAAGAGGTGGATATGGTTGACCTGCATTCCTTCCTTGCTGTTGTCGGTGGTTGACTTGCATCAGACAGTTCGAGAAGCAGACAAGCTTGAGACATATGGACACCTTCTAAGGAAGTGAACTGCCCATAGAAAAAGAGATGAAAATCTGAGATAGATATGGTGTGTGCCTGAAAATTATTAACAAGAACTTAGTAGAGAATGAGATATGAATGAGAAGGTAAAAAAAAAAAAAAAAAAAAAAAAAAAAGAGGAAAATCAGACGTAGTGCCAACAGAGGTGGAGAGGAATGTAGTCCTGGCCAAATGAGAAGTTTTCCTCATAAGATGGTAAGAACAGAACAACACACACACACACAC
>NC_034596.1:26895310-26945952 GCF_900095145.1 Mus pahari
CATTGTTGTGAAAAGACCAAGGCAACTCTTATAAAAGAAAGCATTGAATTGGGACTGGTTTACAGTGTCAGAGGTTTAGTCCATTATCAGCATGGTGGAAAACTTGGACGTATACAGACAGACATGATGCTGGAGAGGGAGCTGAGAGTACTATATTCAAATCTACAGGCAGCAGAGAGAGAGAGAGAGACTGGGCCTGGCTTGGGCTTCTGAAACCTCAAAACCCACCCCTAGTCACATACTTCCTCCAACAAGGCCATGTCTACTAATCCTTTCAAATACTGCCACTCCCTACTCATTCAAATATATGAGCTAATGAGGGCCATTCATATTTAAACCACTATGCCCTTTGATCCTCTACTTTCAGATTTGGGGTTGAACCTGAATAATTAGTTTTCCTTGGGAATATATCTGCTCTTCAGAATCAGTAGGGAACTCCACAGGGAGACTGCCTGGGGTTGGAAGTAGTAAGGGACAAATCCTTCCCTCTGACCTCCAGAGACAGACCAGCAGTGGTTTTATATTCATGGCCCTAGCTACTCCAGCGCTCTAATTGGTTATAGAAATTCTTAAAGTTCAGTGAGTGGAGCTTGGAAAAAGGCTGACTGGTTAAAACACCTGCCATGAACGCATAAAGATCAGAGCGTGAGCCTTGAGAAACCCACATGCATGTCGGGTTGACATAGGGTTGACCCTGAAATTTCAACCGCAGAAGGCAAGAGGACTTATATCAGTAAGCACTGTATTTCATTGAGAGATCCTGCTTTAGTGGATAAGGTGAAAAAGGACAAAGTATTAAGGATAATTCTGGACATCAACCTGGACCTTCAAATGCTCACACACACACACACACACACTATACACACACATACAACATACAAACACACCTACATTAAAAGAAATGGGGATAAGAAGTTGCACAGAAGCAAAGATTCAAATCCTATCATGCAAAAGGAAAGGAAACCATGAACAGAAATGAAATGAAAATGTCAGGAAAGAAACGTTGAACAAAAAGGGCTGAGACTGAAAACAGAATATCCATAGCAAATCCCTTCCAACTCTTCACACAGTGAATTAAATCCCCAATCAAAAACTCCAAGTAGATTAATGGATGAGAAACCAAGAGCCAACTATATGCAATCCAGAAGAACTTTCTTTCCATTTAAGAATGTTGACAGGCTGGGCATGAAAAGGTAGAAAACTACATTTTATGTAAATGGTGGTTTTTAAAAGGAGCCAACAAATTTATGTCAGACAAAAGAAATTTCAAGCAAAGAACTACCCCTTGGAGAAAGGTGATAGTTACAGGTGACGAAGGGGTTAATTTGGAAGGCTGTGACACGTGAAGCACGTTACATACAGCATCAAACATGTGACACACAGTATCAAACCCCATAAATACTGTAAGCAAGTATTTACAAAACTCGAAAGGCGAAACTTCAACTAGAATAATAAACATGGGCTATGTCGGCAGCCCCACCCTTCAGAAACAGATAAAATGTCCACATAGAGACCTAGAGACCCTCAGAACCTCAAACAGTGAAGCAGTTCCCACCCCACAGCAGAGTGTTCTTCTGGAAGACAGGGCGCTCTCCAGGACGAGTCCCATGCTAGGCCACAAATGAGAGTCAGCAAATTGCTGAAACTGTACCACACAGAGTCCATTGGAGCCATGATTTTGTCAAAGTACTAGAAATAAAAAATGCCCAAGAAGGCGTAAAGTGAGCAGCAAACTGTTGGACAACCACTGGGTCCGCAGAAAGCAGGTAACATTCGGAAATACAGCTTGCTGAGATTCACCTTGTGGCACAAATGAGAAGGGGCAAGTTAGAAGGGTCAAGTTCAAAGCAAGGAATGGCTGTGCGGGAAATGAAGAAAAGTCTCACCCCGCTAAATTTGATACTTTGGGGAATTAGAAACTAAAAACCAATGGGCCTATAAATCACCATAAGAAAGGTCTAATAAAGGGTCAAGAACAAGCAGGTTAAATAGAAGACATGGTATACAAATGGCAAACAATATCTTGCCATGGAAAAAGTTATTATACTAGTGGACAGAGTGCTCTCTCTAGCTTTTGTCTATAAGAATCACCCAGGTCCATGTGCTCGAGGAGTGCTTCCTGATGAGGAGGCTGATGGAGGTGGGAGAGATATTGAGAGAAAAGCCTAACAGGAGATCTTCCGGTGCTGGGGCAGACAGTTGGACCCAGGCCCACTCAACGCATTCTTGTCCCTTAATGTTACACAGATAAAAAGCCAAGGGGAGGCAGATTACAGACTAAAACCTCTGATTTATAGATGACCATACCTGTCATAGCTTGTGACTCGTAGCAACAAAGTAGAGTAAGGAAAGAATAGACTCAGAGTGAAGAACAAAACACACAATAAGTATCTCAGATGTGTATCGTAAGGGGCAGTCATGAGAATGTATGCAACAAGAAATCCCATAAAATACACAAAAGAAAAATGAATTCCTGAAACACAGAACCTGCCCACACTGAATCCAGAGGAAGCAGAAAAGCTAGACAGACCAAAACTAGACAAAGACCCCATCAAAAGTCAACAACTACAGGCCAATGTTCCTGATAAACATTCATCCCCCATTAAAATTTTCAGCAAAATGCCAAGAAACCAGATTCAATGTCACATCAGAAAAATCATGTACCATGAGCTATATAAAGAGTGTTCAACTGAAGCAGGCCAAGTAATCACACACTATTATGCAACCCTAGAAAAGGAATTTCTGTGGTTTGTGAAAACATGCATGAAAGTGTACATTTTCTAAGTGAAATAAAAATGGTGAATAACCCTCCTTAGATGTGAATCTAAGATATTTGGCATCTCATAAGCAGAGAGCAGATAAGGTGACCAAGATGGGAGACATGGTCACAGGGCACAAAGTTATATCACTTTACATGAGTAGGAATGAAGTGTTGCTGCAGGAGCTAATGATGTCCTATTGTTGCCGTCATGTTCACCAAGAGGTTAAATCCTACATGTGATTATCATGGGTTTAGAAAATGAAGGAGAGAACTGGAAATAAAACTGACCACGTGAGGCTGAGCATGCAGAAGTCACAATGACATTCACATCATGTGTCTATCTATCATATGTCAATCACACCACATGTCAATCCTATCTCGTGTCAAGACATCTGGCTCACTCTCTTAGGTAAGAGTGGTTCCTATTCTGTTGGTTATTCTACAGCAATCTTGAGCATACACTCAGGCCAACTACCATGTCTCTTGACTTTTTCTTTCTTCCCTTCCTTTATATCCTCTCAGTACTCACCCTCTTCTTCTGCCTTCCTTCTTTCCTTCTTTCTTTTTTGGGGGGAGGGAAGAAAGAGGGTGCCAAAATTAAATTGAGTTCTTTCTGCATTATTTATTATGAAAAGAGATAAAAAGTCGATGTTTTACATTTCTAAGAAACAATATGCATAATAATTGCCTAAATGTTAATATGAATTATTTTTCCAGAGAAACGTAAGAAAGACACACATAATCACAAACTCTACTGAGGTATAAAGCCACGGCAGTTAGGGCAGAATGAGAGGAGCCGAAGACTCCCTGTGATCAGTTACATCCTAGGTCAGGTTTCAGGATCCACACTCGGTGTGAATAAGTGAAGTGATTGTCAGTCACACACAAGAAGAAAGTTAACCAGACTTGGCATCCAGAGAACACGTTCCAGTCTCTGAAAGAGGGTGACGGGCGATGAAAAGGCCAAAGCAAGCTGCAGTGCTTCTCTGGGAAGTGCCCATCAGTACTTAGTCTATGGTTGTGCATCCTCTTCTGCATTTCCTCAGCTCTGCCATCACATGGGAAACAGCCACTTACCATGGCAGAGATAACAGCCTCCCTGTGTCCCAATAAGACCGTATTTACAAAAGCAGGTGTGGGGCCAAGTTGGCCTTGGTGACAATTCGTTAAACCCAGTCCAAAGATACCATTTCTCCCAGGTCCACCTGGAAAGTCACTAATGTGTAAACAGACCACCTTTCTCATTCAGAATTCTGTCTGGATTTATATTCTTTTCATGTCTATGTTAAGTGTATGCATCTCTTTCTAGCCTATAGACTCATATAAATACAGAAACAATTACCTAATGATTTTGCAACATAAAAACTTGATTGTAGGGCCTGGGGAGAGGGCGGCTCAGTAGTTAAGGGGACTGGCTGCTCGTGCAGCAGATATCAGAGTTCAGTTCCCATCACTTACCTGAGACAACGAACAGGCACCTGGAACTTCAGCTCCAGAGGATCCAGTGCCCTCTTCTGGCCTCATCAGGTACCCGCATTCATCGGTACATACCCACACATAGACACGTACACATACATATCGATTTTTTTAATCATAAAAAAATTATTGCAGGCATTATTAATTATAGAATTTTGACTAAAATGCAATTTTTAAATCATGTACTCCTGTGATTATGAAAACCCAAAACGCCTCTGTGATTAGATGAAGATGTTGAAGGAGACACTACCTTGAAAGAGGACAGAAAAATGGGAACTTGTTTACTTCCCATCTAACCATGCCTGCTTCCAATCCTCCCTAGTGAGTTCTGTTATACTGAGTTATATAAATGGGCAAGTTTGGATAACCTTTTCAAGTGCTAATCTCATCAGCTTTGATTCCTTTGGCGTGTAGAATTGTATTAATCAGAACGAAGTAATCTGTGTTACTTTATCTAAAGAGTCTGTGAGGTTCACCATGTACCCTTCCATTAATTAACTTAGTCTCTGCTCCCAAGCTTTCAGCTGACTTCTGCTCAGGTCATCATGTTTAACACATTTGTGCTTTATGGCAAATTACCCACCTCATCAATATGTCAAACACATTTAATGAAATTGGAAAGTTGAAGTTGATTAAACTTTCCAGATTTTGTCTTAAGACACATAGACCTGCAGCTTTTTATTATGGGTGATAATAAGCTGTAGAAAAATACAGGTTTTTTTTCTAAATCTTCAAGGACAACATCCACTGGGAATGTATATTCACCATAAAGCAGTTTATTAAATAAAAATCAGGAATATTTAAGCATTATTTAATTTTTAAGTATAGAGAGCACATCAGCTTTCAGAATTCAGTGCCATGGCTAAGTAAGATGGCGCTGGGAAGATTTTGTAGGAAATGTTTAAACTTAAGTCTCACAATTGGCCCAACCACTCTATTCAGTACTCTACTCTGTTCTGAGCACAATACTGCACCTAGTGCCTTATTAGAAATACAGAAACAAATCAGCAATCTCAGCAAAGTCATTTGCCTTGTGCGCAATCAGAGTTTTGAAGACACTACCCGGCTGGTGCCATGGTCCTAGTTTTTTCTGTCCCAGTAAACAGAAAGGAGCAATAATGTAAAAACTAACCAAAACCAAGTCTGTGTCCAGGGCAGACATACTGCTGAAGATCATAGTATGTGTTACTGCATTGGAAGAATTCACTTGTCCCAAAGACTTAAAGTTAGAGTAAGCTCATCACCCTAGTTATAGACCTTACCATTTAAGCTAGGGTTCGTGGCTGGATAAAAAGAAGAAAGTTATCTGAGCACCAGCATCATCTCTCTCTGCTTCCTGATTGGGTATACAGTGCAATCACCTGCTGCCTGCTTCTGCCACCATGCCTTCCCCACCTTTGAAATGTGAGAGAAAATAAATGATTAAATAAAAAACACTTGCTTCTTTTAGTTGCTTTTGTCAGGCATTTTACGAGGGTGGTGGTGTTGATGGTGGTGGTGGTGATGATGATGATGATGATAGTGATCTCAATAATATCCTCAGTGTGTGGTTAGGTTTGTTATCTAGATCATCAAGGTCAGGGTTTCTATTGTGATAAAACACTATAACTCAAAGCAACTCCGGGAGGAAAGGATTTAATTCGCTTTCCATTTTACAGTCTATCATAAAAGGAAGTCAGAGCAGGAAGCTGGAAGCAGACACTGAAGCAGACACCATGAAAGAATGCTGCTTACTGGCTTGATCCTTGTGACTTACTGAGTTTGCTTTCTGATAGCACTAAGGAACACCTGCCCAGGGATGGCACCACCCACAGTAATGTGGGCTCTCCCCACATCAAATGTCAATAAAGGAAAGCCTTACAGACTTGCTACAGGCAATCTGATGGGTATTTCCTCAATATTTAGTGGGAGATGTTACTTTATTCCTTTAAATTCCTATTTAATCTCTTTGATTTATTTTATTCAACAAATATCCATTGGATAGATACACACTTGTCAGGGGCCATTCAATAATCTGTGGACTGTCTGGGAGCCAATCAGGAACATGGTCAGTTCCATGAAAGTCACCAGCTAAGTGGAGGAAAGAATGAATTAAACAGATATACAGAATATTTTCATCATGAAAGTGAAGAAGTAGCCATTGGTGTTGGGTAGGACTTGAAAAGGAATGAGGAGTCACCTCTGAGGAAGAAAAGTTGAGTCAGGTCATGATGAATGACTGATGAACAACCATGCAGAGAATGGGGAGACAGGTAGAACCCCAGGAAAGATGAAAAGTCAAAGAGGAATGGAATGGTTGAAGCACTAAGGCCAAGAAGGGACCAGAATAAATGACTTCAAAGAGAGTATGGGTCACTTAGCATGTTGCAGTTGAAAGAAAGGGACTTTAAGTTCCTTTTATCATTCATGTAATTCTTGATGTTGTAGAAAAATGATATAAAATGTCAACCAGAAGAGGTGGATATGGTTGACCTGCATTCCTTCCTTGCTGTTGTCGGTGGTTGACTTGCATCAGACAGTTCGAGAAGCAGACAAGCTTGAGACATATGGACACCTTCTAAGGAAGTGAACTGCCCATAGAAAAAGAGATGAAAATCTGAGATAGATATGGTGTGTGCCTGAAAATTATTAACAAGAACTTAGTAGAGAATAAGATATTATTGCGAAGGAAAAAAAAAAAAAAAAAAAAAAAAAACAAGAGGAAAATCAGAAGTAGTGCCAACAGAGGTGGAGAGGAATGTAGTCCTGGCCAAATGAGAAGTTTTCCTCATAAGATGGTAAGAACAGAACAACACACACACACACACACACACACACACACACACACACACACTGGAAAAAAGTAAAGCTACAACAAGATCAAGCTCCAACAGAAGGGAGAGTGGAACCAGAAGGAAGCAAGTGTTGGGGAGCCAACCAGCGTCCCACAAAGAACATGAACCCTGATACTTCACACTCCATTCCTGTTTGACTCACAAAAAAAGCATAAGGTTCAATGAACTTCTCTTTGGGATCCCACTGAGGTCCTGAACTTCAGAGTACAGGTTTATAACCATGCCTCTCTGGTTCCAGGCCATTGAAAGAGTCATGCACACATTCTTTGCCTCCAACTTTTGTTGTGCAGACCTGAGCTTGACCCCATGCTAACCTGTGTCCTGTGTTTCTCTCAATGACAAAGTGGACAGATTTAATTCAATTAGCTCCAATGACTTTCTACTTATAATGTGCAATTAAAATATATATTAACATGCCCACTTAAAAAATATCCCATGATTAAATGTTGAATATGTAGATTGAAATAAATGGCTCCTAGGATTTTTGATTGAGCAAGTAGTTGGGCTTATTTTGGAAGATAGGGGTGACCTAAGAGTAGAAATCCTGACTAAGTAAATAAGACATTTCTTGGAGTTTCAAGGGGAGACAGTAAGTAAGCCTTTGCACATGAGAATCTGGAAAATCTGTTTAATCATATATTTTTTTAAAAAACAGAATAATTTTCTAAGATGACATGCAAATGTCAGAAAGAATACTAATAATTAGAATGATCAATAAGTTAAGATAAATAAAGGATAATAAAGCATGAATAATGAAAAATGTCCTAGAAACAAGGAATCATGGGCTCAGGGTTGTAATCAATCACCTAAATGACATTTTAATCATTAATAAAATGTAAGGGAAATTGATGTTGTTGAATCACATACTGTATCAAAAGCTTGTATTTAATTTTCAGATTTCAAGAGTCCAAATGGTAGGAAACTAGAAAGAACAGTCATAAAATATCAGCATCTGCCTCATCATGTTAGAAGTATGGATGAGTCCCCCAGCTCTCCATTTGCTTCTGGTACTGACATATTTTAGGCAGAATTTATTAATTTTATTTTATTAATTATTATAAAATGAAAAGATCCCTTCTAGTTACCTAATATAAATGGCTATAGATGGATTCTTAATAGCTTGGGCAATCAGGAAGAGAAGGTGGAAGACAAACTGACTATCTCATGAGGAAGTTTCAGTGACTAAAGACTCAGTGGGTGGGTGTCATTGATCCCGTTTTATTAGAAGATGTTTCCTAAGTCCAGACACTTAGCATGCAATCAGCTGCATCTTCACTGCAGTAGTGATGAATATCTGACTTCTTCACTCCAAACCCTGTATCCTCAATCTCACTCCATCCTCATTCCCTACGCAAACACAGAGACCCTTTGCCATCGATCCTTCCTTGGTTTATCAGCTAGATTCACAGAGAGCCATTTCCATTTCTTTTGCTCAAGATAATCCATTTGATTGAGATCAATAATGCAAATGTGAACATTTGAAGGGGATCTGGAAGAAGCTCGCCAGTGAGGGGAGCTGGAGAGACTTATTACTACCACACATCTGCATGAATCTAATTTACAAAGTATGTGATTTCTCCATAGGCTGGAGATGATAAAATTATGGAGAGACTAAAATATTGCTAAGTTACAAACGAGACATATGGGTATGCTGTGAGAATGAAATGTGAGCTGAATTGGGGTTTGCAACCCCATAGGAAGAACCACAATATCAACCAACCAGAGCTCCCAGGCTCTAAACCACCACCAAGTACACATGGAGGGACCCATGGCTCCAGCCATATATGTAGCAGCAGAGGATGGCCTTGTCAGGCCTCAATGGGAGAAGAGGCCCTTGGTCCCGTGAAGGCTCGATGCCCCACTGTAGTGGAATTCTAAGGCATGAAGGTGAGAGTGGGTGGGTGGGACACACCCTCATAGAAGCAAGAGAAGGGAGAATGTGATAGGGGGTTCTTGGGGGGGGGCGAGGGAGGGGATAACATTTGAACTGTAAATAAATAAAATATCCAATAAAAAATGACTAAGAAAACAAAACAAACCTGGTGTCACTTGAGGCTAACCCTTTCACCTTCCTCAGCTTTTTTTCCAGCTCTGTATTCTATGCCCTTTGTTCTTCTCTAGTCTAGGAGGTTAAGAAAATGCAATACTACAAAGCATCTACCCTCTTCATCCATCAAATAAACTCTCCTCAGCATGTGTTCTCTCCTTTTAGCATCTATGTCCTTCAGTTCCTGAGTTTAAAAGTTGTGTCATTGGTGATGCCTCTTTTTCTTTCTCATATATCTGAGCCAATACCTTAGCATATTTTTTTTTTGCTTCTACCTGCAAAATCTATTCATGGTGCAACCACTGTTCATCAATTCTTTGGTCACCACCACATGCTGGTCCTAGATAACAGATGGTGTCCCTGGATTGATGAAATTTATACCTAGTCACCTTCTTTTCTCTGCCGTGACCTCATTTCTGTCCCAGAGAAAAGAAGCTAGTCTGATATCTACAAAAGAAAAGTATCACTCCTCTCTTCAAAAACCCTTCTGGATTCCTCCAGCATCTAGACGGGTATGTATGATTCTCACCTTTCATCAGAGAAACATCTCTTTGCGACAGGGACCAGTACAGAAAATCACAACCAATGAAAACAGCAAGGTTAGGAAGCCCAGTCCAAGTGGAAAACCTATAATACAGCTTCTGCATCTAAAGCTCAAAGATCAGGTCAGAAGTATTGTAGGAGCCAGAGCATCAGGGATGTGTCTCTTAGGAATGTCAGAAGCTACGCCCAGAAACTCTCACCCAACATGGATGCCTAAACATGAGCTGGACAAGAATGACACCAGTAGACGTGCTAACATAGAAATGGGGTTTCACCTTAGACAAAGAACTACAGGTAAGTAAGGAATGCTGAGAGTGGGGGGAAACAGTCTTTCCCAGTGGGGGTGGGGGGAACACCAGTTGGTTATCCAATACCAAATGGTCACCTCTGAAACATACATACAGGTAACAGTATACAAACTGAGCAGGTTATATTTGTGTATTTAGGAAATGGACACACACACACCACCACCACCACCACCACCACCACCAACAACAACAACAACAACAACAACAGCTTTAAAAAAAAGTGATCATGAATTTGAAAGAGAGAAAAGGGAAGTACTTAATACATGGGAGGAGTTAGAGGGAGGAAAAGGGAAAGGAAAATATGTGATTATTTTATAATCTTAAAACATAAAATATTATTTTTTAAAATCTCTTATAGGCTCATTAATTCCCAGCAAGTGAAAACCAACATCCTAATCACGTTCCCTCACAGAGTCTTTGATTCCCAGCTTCCTGAGATTGGTGGGCCATTGAATGACCCACTGTGCCTCAACACTGAAGTACTAAGGGCAAAATACAGTCTGTCATGTGAGAGAGGAAGCAAAACAGAGTTCAGAAGGGAGAGTGTCAATCTCATTCTCTCCTCACCAGCCTTTCCTGGGGCTCGCACCGTGCGGGTCCAAGTACTACAGCCACCTTCAGTGCTGGAGCAAGAGCTAAATTCCCACTTCTCCTGAGCCAAGGACCATGAAACTGCATAGTGAACATCTGAAAGGATCTCTCTTCTTGACACAAGACCCGATCAGTCTAAATCTATGTAAAACTTCAGGGACTGAGAGACTGTGATACATACAGGAAATGCTACTCACAGTTCTGGAAAATGAATGTGACACACCAGGAAGGGGATGCTGTGACAGTTCCCTTACGATGTGTGCATGTTTCTGGGATTGGTACTTTTATGTGGGTATTGTATTTGTAAGTGTGTGAGATGGAGGAGAATATAGTAGAGTCTAGCCACGCTCATGTTATCTAAAGTACATGGTGCCAGACTGGAGAGGATGAGGGTACATGAATTTTTCTACCATTTATGGAACACTATTGCCTTCCTGCATGCATAGAAACTACTCAGTTTTGCCTAGACCCTAACAGAACACTCTATGATTAACTATTGAAAAGTACCATATATACAAAGATTAGCAAACAAGAAAAATACCAAGAATGGGTAAGACGAGTTTGGGATTTCTAACTCACTGGACAAGATTTGAAAGAAAAGGGTTTGGGCCCAAATGTCACCTTAGAAAGAACTCAATAAGTAAATGATTTGTCTAGTGGATGCATTAACCCATTCCCGTCTGTGAACATTGATGCTTCCATGACATCAGGACAGGAGACAACTCCCATAAAAGGTGTCACACAGCTTCAAAACGTTTCACCCTGATAAGTTGTTACATACTCTTGATAAAAATTCAAATACTTCATCATTTTTCTATTATAGAGTCTAGAAGTCATTGAAAAGAATGCTGGAGATAATGTTAAAAATATTCATTGCATAAAGTTAGTTGAAAAGATGGATTGAATATGTATAAACTTTAATTTACAATGTTGAAGAAATGCCTGCTCACAGACAGAAAAATTAAATCAAACATACTGATGATGGTCTTCAAAAGATTATTAGTCTACTCTTCATGATTTCTCTATATTCTGAGTTTTCTTTTATAATTAAGAAATACACTATAAAACACATGCAGTTTAATTTCTATTGCCAGATACTTAATCCAAAAAAAACCTTCATGGGACATTCATATAACAAATTTATTCCCTAGGAAAAAAATGAATTCCCTTGAATGTTTTCAGTTGTTTCTACAGAAAGACATAATTTAAAACACGAACTTCCATTAATTGTTAAGAAATCAATCAGGCAAGAACACTATATCCCTGCAAAGTCGAAGCTCAACTTTTTTAGGCTTTCAACATAATAACTGCTTCCCATTTTTCAAGTGCTAATTAAGGCCCAAGGGCAAGGCATTGCTTAGCAGTTAATAACCATCAGGGTTAACTGCCAAGGACTGGCCTTTCCTTATTGCTTCATTATATCAAATCAATTTGGTTTTCATTTATTTTGCAAAGCAGAAAAGTCTTTTAGTGAGGCCAATTTAGCACATTTCTAGATATCTGCTTGTAAAACCAATGATTGTGTTGCATTCTATAATATTAGAAGCTCTTAAAACATCAGAGGTGCATGTATATCAAAAGTATCAGTTGTAAAGAAAGCAATAAATATGTTAAGACATATTTAAAGGCAGTAAATACTCACTGGTACAACTTTGGGTGATAGGAGGAAATGCAATGAGTATGAGAAAAAAGAAAAGACTTAGTCTTCAATGAGTTGACAGGAAAGTCTGTCTGGTACAACAGATGTTCTGTCCTTAAGCTAGAAAGCCTGATGAAGAGGGCAGAGTCAGCAAGCCATCATTCAGTTTAGTCTGCTACAAACAAAGGAGCTACAAAGGTTTTCTTTATCCAGAAGCATATATGTAAGTAGTGTAAGTGAATGTGCACAGAAATGAGGAAGACTCTAAATTGCATCACTGGGCCGTGGGGGCTCCTCCTGTCTGTATGTCCTGTATTTGTGCTCCTGTGTACATTCCTACCAGACACACAGTGTGAACTGGTCCAGACTCTTTACCTGATGGTGCCATGCTCCATTTCTTCATGTGAAGTTTTGTTTGATCTGCTTATCTTTCATTTTATTCATTTAAAAATCTACTTTGAACTGGGCAGTGGTGGCTCACACCTTTAATCCCAGCACTTTGGAGCCAGAGGCAGGAAGATTTCTGAGTTCGAGGCCAGCCTGGTCTACAGAGTAAGTTCCAGGACAGTCAGGGCTACACAGAGAAACCCTGTCTCAAAAGAACCAAAAAAAATAAAAATAAAAAATAAAAAAATAATCTACTTTGTGTTTATTTAACTCATACTATGCTAGTATGTTGATATCCAATGGTTTTGTGTGTGTTGACTCTATTGATTAATAAAGTATATTTCCAGGGAGGGGTTCACAAAGCCCAAACTCTAAGGATCTTTCGGCAATGATGGCCATTGTTGGTAAGAGAGTCAATTTCCTTCAGTGGTGTGGCCCATGGTAGGTTGTCCATGCCTCTGTGGATGACTCTACATCACGCCTATTGGAGTCAGTGAATTATAAAAATGAGAAAGAGGATGGGGAAGAGAAAAATAAGGAGGAAGAGAAAAATGTGGGAGAACAAGAAGAGGATGGCAATGAGGACTTGAAGTTGGAAGGATGATGTGGAGATCTTTTGGGAGCAGTTTGGGGTAGAAGGTAGATACATATATCTTACTCATATACAAAATTACCAGAGAATAAATAACAAACAGGATATTTGAATATGGATTTTACATTCAGATATAATTTCTCCCATTAAAATATCTTGACTGATATTACTATCCTGATCATGTTCTAGTTGATCCTATGAAATTCTGACGGAATTGCAGTTAACATCATGCAAGGATGTGTGTGTAAATGTTGTTTGTTTATTTATTTAAAAGGCCATTTTTGATTGCCAAGTATGTGCTAGAATTCAGTGTTCTTTAAGACAAAAAGATAATTAGGAAATCAGCTCAGACTTAAAGAGTTTGAATTTTATTGAACAAGTTGTTAAGGAAACCAAAAGGCGTAACACCTAATCACCAAATGGTCTTCCTAAAGGAAGTATGGAGAAGACCCTCAAGTTGGATTAGTAGTTAGTTACCAGGAGAGAATATATTTGTGCTATAAACAGAGCTTGTCCTGGAGCTTATAGAGTAGGGAATTCTAGCAATTAAGTACAGAACACTCAGAACTCCCTGTGTTATAGAAGAGAGGGCTCATCCAGAGATGTACAGATGTTGTCCAGAAGCTCGAAACATTGGACAGGGGCACTGGAGGGCTGCTCAGGAGTCAGGGTGGTACCTTCCCTCCATGGCAAGCCTTCACTCCATGGCAAGACACTGAACGTTTTGGATTCTAGGCAGTAACATGATTGGCAATGCCATCTGGAGACACAGTCAAATAGAGAATGCTTTATGAAAAGCCAGTTTAGAGCTGGATGCTTCATTGGAAGCTGAAATAATTGGGTCCTGGACTAAGGTAATGAACGTACACTTCAAATAAGTGAAAAGTCCGTCTAGCAATCCATTTCAGCTACCTGTCATCACATGCCTGGGAAAGTAGAATTAATTATGGGTTCATAGAGTGAAATCAATGCACATCCCCCACCAGAGAACCTGGCTCATTACAGTCCTGAGCACATATGGACTTATTGTCACTTCAACAATGGCACTCGTGATTAGCACCCAGAAGAATTCTAACCCGGACTTAAGGAATATTGAACTCTATTATCTCGGAAAGCCACTCTGACCAGATCAACGCAGCACTGGAAACAACTGGATAAATATGGCGAAAGACACCGGAGAATAACAGTATGTCTCTAACGAAGGCATCACAGTATTTAACAGGCCCTGTGGTCCATGTGGTTCCCATGGGTTTATCTGGGCTCGGTGGCATAAAGATGTGAGAAGACCTGAGACTGGGCAGGGGACCCTAGGGAGCCATTCCACCCACTTGCCTCTGCCTGACATCCCAGCATGCTTAGTGTGTCTGAAAGTCACTGTGAATCTGACAAGGATGGAGAGTTCCAGCTGCAGAACTCAACCCCACAGCTGGAGGCAGAAAAGAGAACAAAGAGAACGTCTTCTTTAGGAACCATCACAGTGTTTGGAGGTTCAAGTGCTAAATACCTCCAAGGCAGGCTGTAAACTATAGGTGTGAAGATATTGTACATGACACATGTGTAAGAATATGAACCACAGCATGTGACACAGACACATGAATAAGTAATAAAATAAACCTTTTTCTAAAAGACCACTATTGGCCAAAAGTTAGTTTAAATACCAAACTGATTTTCTGACTAATAGAACACAAAAGTTATTGCAAAATACCCCAGAAAATGTGTAAAAGAAGTTCCCACTCACAATTCAATGATTTTTTTTTTAATTACAAAATCATTTTCCTGAGGGTGACCTAATTCATGGACAGGGTGGTGGGGGGAGAAAGATAGATTTGGGATACGGGAAGGAGACATAGGCGGAACTGGAGATGTGAGTGTGTACACTCACATAAAACACACTGTATGCATGTGTGAAATTCTCAACCAGTAAGTTTTCTAAAGATTAGGTTTGACTCTATTGAAAGATAACTATGTATTCATTGTAAATATCACAAGTAAAATTAACATATGAGCAGAGTATTTAAAAAAAAACTTTCCGTGTATAAAGCATTCCTGTAATTTAATAAGAAAATATATTAACCACAGAGAATTTGATGAAATATATGACCAGCCAAGATACAGAAGGAAAACAAACAGGGATCTGTGGTTCTCATACTTAGTGTTGAGGACAGCTCAGGTGAAGGTAGCTGAGAGGGGGCTCATCTTCCTTTTTAATTTTAGGAGCCTTTTAGAAATTATTACCCAATGAAAGAAAGGAGCTCAGATCTACACCTGTGAACTCTTCTGGTCCTGTGTAAACAGACAGAACCCAGAGTCTGTGAAAAAGTGCTCAGCACACCAGTAGACATGAAGTTGGGTTCTTCCTGGTGTTTAATGGTTATGTCTGAACGTGACATTTGTAAGCAGGGCCTTGTCAGTTCAGTCTTTCCTTGCAGATGAGTTGAACTAAACCAAAAATAGACAGAATTCTTCAAAATGACTGACACAGAACAAGACAAGTGGCTGTTTGGCCACTTGTCAAAGATGCATGTCACTTAAGATCCTAATGCACCTCAAATCTCCTGAACCGTGCATCAGTGTGATACGCCTAGCTATGTGGGTTGAACATTTTTCTCTCATCTTATCTTACCCACATGTATGTATGTGTACCATGTCAGTGTCGTACCTAAGGAGAAAAGAAGTAGGCATCAGATCCCTGGGACTAGGTGATATGTGGCTTAAGCCACCATGTGGATGCTAGGACTGAACCCCAGTCTTCTGATTGGTCACTCCTCTAGTCTCATTATATGAACATTTTAAGACTTTAAATAATTGAAAAGTCAAGAAAAGAATTCTTTTCAATTTCTCCATCAGTCCAGTGATATTGGACAGGGGCAGGATGTACACTAAAATCATGCTCTGGAGTCTAGCTGTACTCTGGAGAGTCTGCTTGGCTATTTCATAGTCCCTATAAGAGATCACATCTTGTAAATGACTCTGAAGTCCACAGAGACCAGAACCAGTGTCACCTTCTTTGTCTGCCAAGCCATCATCAAGCTGTGTCAGGCTTGTTAGAGAGTGAAGCCTGCTGTACTTTTAACAAGACATCCACTAAGCCTGAATGGGGGCAGTTGAGACACATCTGAGGCATCCGTCATTTCCTAATGCGTCAAGAAGAAATCGGTGACAAGCTCCCAGTGACAGTGAGCGGGGGGAGACATGTCTGGCTGTTCACACTGTCCACACAGTAATTTTCCTTGGGGACAGTTATGACTTTGTACTGTCATTTGCTTCAGAGTGATGAGGTATTATAAAGACAGCTTAGATGTGTCCTTAAATTGCTTAAAGTTGAGAAAAAGAAGTGATAGACCACTTGTCAGAAGCAATAACATCTGGCGATGTGTGTGACAAACCTCTGTGGGTGAGATGAGATTGGGAGATGAACATATGATCTCCAATTTTAATTGCATTAATGCATGAGAATCAAAATCATCCCTAGATTGGCTTTCCAACAGCCTTCGATTTCAATTCTTAAACAAAAAGTTCATAGTCCCTTTATCCTGTAGGAAAGCAAGCTGTTGAGCTTCTTTATATTTATTATCTGGTATATTCCCATTTAAATAATATTTTATTAATTCTTTCAACAATCTGTTCTCATCATATTCCTCATAGATCTCCTCTCCTCTCTCTCTCTCTCTCTCTCTCTCTCTCTCTCTCTCTCTCTCTCTCTCTCTCTCTCCCTCTCTCTCTCTCTCCATCCAGAGGCTCCGATGCCACCTCTGAACTCTGTGAATACCAAGCACGCCGTGATACACATAATTATGTGCAGGAAAATGCCCATACACACAAAAAATAAAATTAAATGCTGTGTTCATTAGGATTTTACTCCAGGAAGCTTCGTCTGTGAATTTGATCGGACAGGATGGGGGGAGGTGGTTACTCGAGGCTCTTGGAAGAGAAGTGCCTCACTCAGTCTGTGTCGGGGAGGTGTTTGGAACTGCGCTCCACAGTTTCACTGAGACTTCTTGCATGGCTGTGACTTTAGCACCCTTCTTTTCAACGTGGGCTAGTCCCATGAAAGAGATATGGGGGAGTATTCCCAGTCACCCTCTTTGTGCAGCATATGCTAAGACATTCCTCCAAAGGGGAAAAATATTATTTACACTGTGGTTCCCAAGAAATATCTGGAGAGCCAGATAAGTTTTCATTAGAATCTGCTGATTATAGAATGTGAATAAATACTCCTGTGATAACTGTTCTTGATATTTTTGATGGGTCTACAGCATATTTGTGCTACAGTTCAGGACAGTACAGTTTACAACACATACCCAGTGGGGCCATAGCACTTCTGGAGTTAAGTAATCCCTCAGCCTTCTCAAAGGAGCTCTGTCACCTTTCAGAAGCACCAACTGTTCCCACTCAAGCAAAAATGAAACTGGCAGCCTCCTGCCTGCCCTTTGCATAGCTCAGGTCACACAAACCCCCGAAGCAATCATTTCCTTGACAACAGTTCATCTATTCTATTCAGTGACCTGGAAAAGCTCTATCTGGGCCACTTGGTGACATCCCCATTCCTTTCTCTGTTCTCTTGGATCCTATAATGCCATGATGAAACTATCTGGTAAAACAGACTTGCCCAAAGATGCTTGCTGGCTACATTACCAACGGCAAAGTGATCATGCATTTATACCAAAGCAACAGCAAACACCCAAGATAGAAATGTCACTTAATGTAGTAAGGTGTTCTGCATAAATGGACTGCACCTTTAAAACAGAAATCCATTACTAAATTCTATGTCCAGACCATTCATCTCGGGTCTACCTGTCCTAGGTTGCATGGAAGAAGACGACACAGGTAAAGGAAATCCCCAGAGCCAAGGGAGGTTTATAGTGTCATCCATGGAGAACCCACTCTACTCAGGTGTGCTAGCCAGCTTACTCTTATTATAACCAAACATCTCAGACTAGCTCATAAAGACAAAGGATTCTTTTGGGTCATTGTTCTAAACATTCCTGTCCAAGATCATATGACCCCATTACTCTGGGCCTCTGGAAGTCAAGCATACTGGCGCAAACATGTGTTAGACTCTACTGTTCATCATGAGGCAGAAGGAAAACAGACATGCTGGTGTACCTGGTGGCACACTTTAAATATCCTAAGGACTTCCAGGTAGGCCTCCAAGTCCTGAAAGTGCCACTTAGGGGACCAAATATTCAACCCATGGATCTTTGGGAGAAACGACTTACGTGTAAACCTTGGCAGAAGTGGAATCTGTAATGGAAACTCCTTTACTGCTGATTCCAATCTGTTCTCTCAAATTTACGTTGAGCTTATGGTTACTGTGATTGTCACCTCAACATATGCTAGACTCCTTTGGGATATAGGCCTCTGGGGTTGCCTGTGAGGGGTTATCCCTGTAACCTTAACTGATCTGAAAAGACCCATCTTGACTATGGGCAGGGATGTTTCCAGGGCAGAGGATGCTAGACTATAGAACATGGAGGCAATGAGGCACGCATCAGGGGGCATTTGCCTCTCTGTTTCTTGACTGTAGATGGGATTCCAGCCTCCAGAAGCCCCTGCTGCCTTGAATTCCTAGATATGGTTGACTGAACTCAAGAACTATGAGCCACAATGAATCCTTTCTCTCTTTTTTTAAATGTATGTATTTATTTTTAATTAATTTATTTATTTTTTACACTCCATATTTTATTCCTGCCCCCATCCATCTTCCAACTGTTCCACATCCCATACCTCCTCCCTACCCCCTTGTCTCCACGTGAATGTCCCCACGCCCCCCCACCCGACCTGACCTCTAAACTCCCTGGGTCCTCCAGTCTCTTAAGGGTTAGGTGCATCAACTCTGANTCTCTCTCTCTCTCTCTCTCTCTCTCTCTCTCTCTCTCTCTCTCTCTCCATCCAGTCATATTTGTATTGTCCAACTATCGTGGGTGTGGGGCCTGCTCTGGCATGTGGTCAGTATATAAAGTATCATACCATTAAAGAAATCTAATTCTTCTCTAACAGCAGCAATTAAATGCCAGCAGCTAGAGGTGGGATTTTTTCGTACCCCCTCCCCTCCACCATTCTGCAATTGTCTAGCTTGAGCTCGCACAGGTCCAGGGCATGCTGTCACATGTGTTGTAATTTTATAAGTGCAGCTGCCCTATTCTGTCCAAAAAACAGTTTCCTTGAGGTCATTTCCCACTTTGGCTCTTAAAACCAATCTCTGCTGAATAGGCTTCGCCTCTGTGGCATAAATTCCTGGACCTTGTGGCAAGTGATATAATACACACACTATATTTGAGCTGAGCATTTCACAGTCTCATTCCCTGCACATTGACAAGTGGTATGTCTCTGTGTTAATTGCCATTGTCTGATACATTCTAAAAATATTCTGTTTTAAGCTAATATTAAGGATCAAGTGGACGTGCATTGTTTGTGTTTCACTATGACTTCTGTGCACGTTGAAAATAGAAAAATCCAAGACAATGTGATGAAGACTCTCTGGAAGTCTGAGCCTTGTCACTGTGTCATATAAATGTTTTTCTAAACAAATTCATGAGCTTAGCTAGAAGAAAGGGAGTTTTGTTTTCAGAATCCAGCAATAGTCTATCTGGGCTCAGTGGGACCTTAGTGGAAAAGCCAATGTTTATTCATAACAGTTGAACAAAAAGAAGAATGGGAGGCAAGTTTGGACCCCAGCACTCTTGAAAAGGAAAGTACAGAGCACACCTGTAACCCCAGTACTAAAGGATAGAGCATAGAGGATATTGGGAGCTCACTGGCCAGCCAGTCCCGCCAGGAATGCAAGCTTCTAAGTCAGTGAAAAACTCTGATTCAAGATTAAAAATGGTGGACAGTGAGAGCACAGGACACTGAGTGTCCTCCTCTCGCCTTCTCACACACAGTCACATGTATAAAACACACACACACACACACACACACACACACCACATCAAACACAAATGCACAAAGTTGATTTTTAGTTTTTACTCATCAGTTTCTTCTGTTCTGATTTTATTTTTATATTGTGTATATGAATGCTTTACTTTCATATTTGTCTGTGAACCTTGTATCTGTTAGGACCAGAAGAAGGGGTTGGGTCCCCTAAAACTATAGTTAACAGATGGTTGCGAGTCAAGGTGTAGAGACTGGGAATCACACCTGGGTCCTCTGAAAGAGCAACTGGTGTTCTTAACCACTGAGACATCTCTCTAGTCTACACAGAATTCTTTTAATTAAAAAGGAATAATAATTGAAGTCTAGTGGCATGGTTAGAAAATGAAATCCTTTGCCGCCAAGCCTAGTGTCTTGACTTCAATCCCCAGAATACAGATACTATAAGGGGGCAAATGACTTCCTCAAATTGTACTATGATCAACACACATGCACACAAACACACACACACATGTGCACACACATGCACACACATGTACACACATGACATTGACATAAACACACACACACTATGGCATGCATGTGAGCATATACACAAATAAATAAATGTAATTTAAAATTTTTAAAACAGATCTGATAAAGTGAGCCTGAAATCCATACCTAGTTACTCAGTCTAGTGATTAGCCTGACTAATCGCTCAGTGGCACCGCCCTGCAGAAGGGTGTAACATGTGGGCAATAGTTCACCTCTTATAGAACCCTTCTTCTGCTGGGTAGCCTCAACTTGGTTCTCAGTGGATGTGTAACTTCAGTCCAAGCAAGGCATTGCTTCCTCAGTAAGAAAGTGGATGTTTAGGAACTTTGGAATCTTGTCGTAGAGATAGTGCTGGTGGATCCTGGTGGGACCGACACAGAAACCCTTCCTCAAGGAGTAGAACAGGAGGACACGATGAAATCTCAGAGCGTGTTTGACTACCAGGAAGATGTCCTAATGCCACAGTCCCTAGCCGATTCATAAGTCAAATGCATTTCCCAAGATAAACTCTGGAAAAGAAACAGTAATGTTCTATCTCAGCTCAGAAAGATTTCAGTGGATACAGAAAAAATGCCACTCAGCTAGAAAGAAGCAAGTGTTCATCCACCAGAATCTTAGAAGATGGGAGAAATGGACATGGATTGAGCATGTGAAACCCCTGAAGAAGCTCTTTGAACATCACTGAAATCCTATGAAGAGAGAACTGAAGACTCTGCCGCTGGAACCCACCAGGGCTTCCCTGGGAGCTCTAGGCAAAACTTTTTCAATTTAACAGCAAAGCAATTAAATTGCCAGGAGCCTGCCCAACCTGGAATGGGCTTGCAGTGGGACATGGCTTTAAAGATTGATGGTCTCTGGACCTAGTTTTAAAAACTAATGGTGTCTGGCCTTCTAGGTCTCTAGCTACACTGAATGCTTGCTGATAATGTCTAAAGGGTTCTAAAAAACTTCCTTGCTTATTCTATGGTTAAAAACCACTGGCTTTTCTCTTTATTTAACTCTTTGTGCTTAAATGAGTGCTAAGGAACCTTAACTCTTCCTTGCTGTTCTGTGCTAAGAACTTAACTCTTCCTTACTGTTCTGTGCTTCTTTAAGCACTAAAAGCTTAACTCTTTATTAACTCTTTGTTATTTGTGCTTTAGAAAGCACTAATATCTAGCACATGCTGTTTAGCAGCAGGTAATTAAGTAAAGGGATTTATTGCTAGTGCTCATTTTTTTTCTGGTGAATCAGTCAGAAGCCTCTCTGGCTAAGCTGGCTAACTCTTTGTGAACCAGAGAGGAGGGAAAGGAAAAGAGTTAAGATGCTTTATACAGGCAAATATACACAGGCACATACATTCAAACATTCATACAGTCACATTCTGTCCAGGTCTGACTATCTGTCACAATCAACTCCACAAGTACTCGTGCATGCTAACATACCTACACATATACCCTGCACACAAACATATAGACAAACAGACATACACATTTGGATGGATGGGTGGGTGGATGGACGGGTGGGTGGATGGATGGGTGGATGGATGGATGGATGGATGGATGGATGGATGGATGGATGGATGAGACAAAGCTTCACAAGCCAAACCATTCAACCATTAACTTTATTTCTTTTCTCTGGTCTTTTATACTTCCTTAGAAAAAAGTTCTTTAGAAAATTACCTCAGAGATAAAATGTTACATAGAATAAAAGTTGCAGAAGGATGTTGATATTAAATTCAAAGTAACGTTGCATTATAATATACTCATTAAAAGTTCAAAGCAACAGTTTTTGCATAGCCTTGCATTACCATAGTGCACACATGTGACTTTATCCTTGGACCTGAATGTTTTTCCTTGAACACAAAATTGTCCCAAGTCTACTTCTCTTTTTAGTATGATTATGAAAGCTCATTGTATTTCGTATTATACTGCCTTTACTTGTTATTCTGAGGAGTGGGCACATTCTACTCTGGATTCTAACTTTATTACATCTTTCTGGCAACTATGACCATCTCTAAAAGCTTTCTTCCTAAATTACTTTAATTGAATCAGGAATTCTATAGAATCATTATCTATTTATCTATATAACAACACCACAAGATAGTATATATTTGTAAGTCTTCAGAAATCTGCTCAAAAGTGTGTATCAATACCTAGTGAGTGTTATGTGTTTAATAATAACAGGAAAAGAATCTTTGCCAAAATGAAATTCTTCTCAACCTTGCCTAGAGAAGAAAATCCAGCATAGATTTTAATCCATGGTGAAACCATCTTAGAAAGACCATCTGCTAGTTTCTAGCCTCTCCAAGATGGTTCTTGGCAGCACAGAGGGTTGAGCCTCGTTCACTGTGTTACACCCATGCACAGGGTCTGATGTATAAACCCACTGAACAGAAATCACCAGCAATTGCATTTTTAACTTTTGGGTAGCAGATGTGAACTCTCTCTGGATGGGATCCCATTACCTGGTCTATTTCTCCCACCCACTATAAGGAAGTTTCAGTGTGGATACTTCCAACCTTCATGGGT
Organism: Mus pahari; assembly: GCF_900095145.1. Classification (NCBI taxonomy): domain Eukaryota; kingdom Metazoa; phylum Chordata; class Mammalia; order Rodentia; family Muridae; genus Mus; species Mus pahari. Next base: position 26,918,406 of record NC_034596.1, read on the forward strand.
CAAATCAGATCCTATTTTACATATTACATTTGTCCAGAAGTTGGACAGGGCCCTCTCTACCATGTGTATTGCCACAGTGTATATCTGTGGAGTCTGTTAAGAACAAGTTAGGGAGACCTGTAGTCCTGCCTTTTCCAGTCACAGCATTTTGGGAAATGGCTTTGTTGTTGTTTTTGTTGTTGTTGTTATTATTGTTGTTGTCATTGTTGTTGTCGTTTAAACCACACACTTGATTATATTTTATCATCTTTAGCCAAACTGCTCCAAGGCAGAACTTCAAAGGTCTAGAATTCTTAAGAAAAGTTTAAACTCCATAGAAAAATGTTACCTGTGTGTGTGTGAATGTGTGTATGATTTACAAGAGTATGTAAAACTCAATTTTAATTATAAAGTACACATTTGATTCACATGCAATGTCCCTTCTTCTGGATAGGCAATGGTTTTCTAGTTTGTCAGCTGGGATTCATTTTTCACTTACACAGTGGAGATAGGTTACATATAAAATATTTTTAAATTTTTAAGCCTTTATTTTCTCATGGCAAAAAGTGGCACCAGCTCTTTTCAAGAGAATTTCTTCAGAATTTTACAATAGGATTGAGTTAAATAGAAAACTGATCAAGTGAGGTGGAGCCAGGGGATTAAGGCATCTGACTTATCCCTGCAGCTACCCATAGAGAGAAAGCACTGATTGAGAGATGGCATCTTGATTAAGGACAAGCAACAAGATTTGTTATAATACTAAGATAGGAACCGCTGTGTCATATCCTAGTTAGAAGACCAAGTCTACAGAACAAGAAAACAACACCGACTTTTGAAACATGGAAGCATCAAATCACACAAAAGGCAAACCCACCAGAATAACATCAGGTCGGCCCTCAGAAACTCTAGCACTAGGTGGTTAAAGAGCCATGAAAGAAAATAACTGCTAACCCACATTACTATTATTATTTCCAGCAAAACTATCCTTTATAACTGAAAAAGCAATAAGAACTTCCCATGATTAGTACAGATGAAAGGAACTTATAATTAATGAACCAGGAGACACTTGGGTGAACCCAAACACTGAAGAAAAGGTCATGGAAAATAATAAGTATGTAAGATGTTTTTCATAATGAGCCTTAAATCCTGTGGACTGAGTGAAGAGACTAGGGGATCCAGGACCAAAAAGCCTCAGGCTCTATGGCTTAACCTGGAGCATCCTTACAGAAGCATTCAAGGTCTGGAAAGAAACTTGCTATGGTGCATTTATGCTTATTTTAGAGGCACTGCCATTGAAGTGGGGCATTTTAGTTCATTTTCTGTTTCTATGAGAAAATATCCAAGGCTGGATAATCTGTAGTACATAGAAATTATTGCAGTTTCCAAAGAAGGACATAACCCAGCCCATTCCTTGCTGCCTCAGAACAGTATGGTGCCTATGATATGGTGAGAAGAAAGGATAAGTGTGTTTTCAGAACTCTTGTACTTGCTACAAACTCACTTACCTATCTCATCTAACCTTAATTACCCTAAGGTCTCAGTTCCATGGTACATGGTAAATTTACAGATTGTTTCCAACACATGGTTTTTACAAGACACATTTGAGTAACAGCACGGGATGATTAAAATGTAGCAATGTTCCACGAAAATGTAGTTGAGAGGCCTTGGGGGGATGTCAGTGTTGAAGTCTCTTAATTCTAGAGAGACTAACAGCCATCCATTCCTATAGCCTCCCTAAGAACTCAGGTGTTGAAGTTTTGTTTCCAGCAGCTTCCCTGTATCATTTGTCCACAGACTTCTTACAGAGAAGAATCAAATGGCCTTAGCTTCCTACATTTACCACTCTGGGAAGAACACAGCCAAACTCGGATGCAAAAATCAAGGTCATAGGAGGAATAAGGTGGAAGATGTCAAACTGATGCTTCCTTGACTTATCCCTGACAGGAAAATTGAAATGTCATAGAAATAAAACCCCCATCAGTGTGCTCTGTGTGTGTGTGTGTGTGTGTGTGTGTGTGTGTGTGTGTGTGTGTGTGTGTGTGATCTATATTATCTGTCTGGGACTTAGCAGAGAACTCCCAGAGACAAACATTTGTGATGCTCAGAAGTGGTTTTGTTCAGCAAAGAAGGCTGTTTTGACATCCTGAGGACAGGACTAGAAATCAGAAGCCTCACATCATTTCATTTGTGAGTGACTATGCCATTGTGAGTTTTCAAACATAATTCACTCGAGCCTTTTATGTAACCCACTTCAATGCACTCAAATGTTTTATGGCATGTTGTACATTCTGAATGATGTATTACTTAACCAAATGAAGGGTGGACTCAAATCTCTTTGTGACTCAAGTACAGCCCTCCTGTATAAAATATTCTTCAAGACCCAAAAAGCTCCCATGGCTGCTTCTGTCCAGTTTTTACAAACTGGACGGTGGGTTCTACCTTATTAGTTTGATCTCAGTAGAAGAATTATTTTTCACTAAACCTGACATCAAAGCATCACAAATAAAGTAGACCTGGGGAGGGGGTTAATATTAGATGCTATTCTGGATAGCCCTGGGGATAATTATATTTGATGTAAATCTGTTCTCCTGTGAGGGGTTTCGAAGAAGGAATGAGTCAGCACTCAAGTGATTTCCTGTAAACCTGCTTCCCACCTTAATTTGTAAAATAAAGGAGAGCTGATGATTGGGCAGATAAAATGGAAGGTGGAGCTGAAGGTGAGAGAGAGGAAGGAGAAAATGGAAGAGAGAGGGGATGCAGAGGAGGAAGAAGAAAAGTAGAGCAGAAGCACATGGCCTGGGGAAACCCAAAGTTCTAAGGGGTCTCATAGATGTGGAAGATGGTAGTGTAGCAGTAGATCTCAATGTAGGTGCACAGCATGTATTCATATTAATTGTGTTGTGTTTTCATTGCTGGGGCATATTTGGGAGGAGATTTACTGCAACAAGATGCTTGAATATGTATCTTCTTTTCATACCCAAAATATTTCTCATTTACTATAACCATCTAAATGCCACTGCTGGAGACTGGCAGAAAAATGTTTCCCAGATTTCCCCTCACTGATACTGGTCTCTTTTTAATCACTGCTGATTTCTTAGCTCCAGCTAGCCAGCATCAATCATCCCAGTAGTCCCTTCTGTTCTTGACTCTAAAGCCAGAGCCACATGGCCTGAGATAGTGAGTTCTGCTGCTTACAGGAAATGAAACATGCCACCCCCTCCTTGCTCTATTAGATTATCATCAGCTTTCTGTTTTCCAACTCCTTCACTACCTAAGCTTGGCTATCCTGAAACTTGCTCTGTAGATTGACTTTGAACCCACCGTCCTGCCTGGCTGGGATTAAAGGCATGTACAACCTTGCCTGGAGTTAAGCTTTTCTTCACCTAGAAGTTGCTCTGTCCCAGGCTGGCCTTGAACTCAGAGATCTACTTGCCTTTGTCTCCTGGGATTAAAGGTATGTACCATCATGTCTAGGCCTACACATTTCCACTTTTCACAGCCACTATTCCTCAAGATCCAGATCAAAAGCCCATGTCTTCCAACCTCAAAATCGGGATCACAAGTTTGTCCTCCATTTCTGGACTGTAGTTCACACCAGATCAAAAGCACAAATAAGAACAATAACCAGGTAATAATGCCTAAGATGATATAACTATTCCTTTTTCAACTGCAAACATATAAGCAATAAGCTTAGCTAGGTGGGATCTTGCCCCGAGATCACCACTCTCTTAATCTATTTATCTGCTTCAACATAGGATTCAGCTCCATTCTACTTCTTGATGTTCCTTTATTCTTAGAACCATACATTTTGTAGTTTTTCTTTTGAAGCTTGCTATACTTGATCAGAATGTTCTTCATAAGACTAAACCAGAGAACAAAGTCTCTGCTAGGCTGTTTTGAGATTTCCTTTGTCAGTGCAATTAATATAAATCTCTTTACCTCAGTTTCAAGAAGACTAATCAGACAAGAGCAAAAAGTAGCCATATTCTTCATCAAAATACCACAAAAACAACTCTAGACCACATACTAAAATTCTTCTCCACTGCAACCTCTTAGGCCAGGGCTAAAGAGTTCAATTTAAATTCAGCACCAATGTCTTCTGTTTTCCAAATAGGATGGCCCATTAAGGCCCCTTAAAGCATTCTACTGCTTTCCAAAGTCCCAAAATTCACATTCCTACAAACAAAAGCATGGTTAGGCCTATCATGACAGTATCCCACTCTTGGTACCAACTTCTGTCTTAGTTAGAGCCTCCGTTGCTGTGAGGAGACACCATGACCAAGGTAACTTTTATAAAGTATGTTTAATTGAGGCTGGCTTGCAGCTTCTGAGATTCAGTCCATGAACATCAAGGCAGGAGGAGCATGGCAGATTCCAGGCAGGTATGGTGCAGAAGGAGCTAAGAGTTCTACATCTTCATCCAAAGGAAGCCAGGAGCAGACTGACTCATAGGAAGCTAGGAGAAGGGTTCTAAAGCCCACCGCTACAGAGTCACACTCCCTCCAATAAGGCCAACAAAAAGGCCACACCTCCTACTAGTCTCACTCCCTGCACCAAGCAAATTCAAGCCACCACACTCACTTACAAAAAGCTATACTCTGATCTCTGGTCCTATCTTTTCCAGATGCCAGAACCTGTGTTCCATCTACAGCAACGGTGTTTTCTCTGTCCCATCACTGTTTACCCTTGGCTCTGTCATTCCATTTGGTCAGTTTGGATTGGAGATGTCATTTTTGATGAGGGACAGAAGCAAACTTCCAGAGTCTCTGAGGCCTATCCAGGATACCTTTTTAAATTTTAATTTTTTATATGTAAGTATAAATAAAATGTTTTGTATGCATAATAACAGCATAGTATAATAGCAGTTGGGTATGAAATCATGAAGAGGGGATTATCACTCCTTTTGTATTGCATATTATTTATTTATTTAGAATGTGTGGTTTGTGTCTGTATGTGCATGCATGCACGTTTTGCCCACTGAGCCATCTCCATAGAACAAAAAAACTACTTTTCATAGAAAGTTTTATCCACATTTTTCTCCCAACTATAAAGAGGAAAAGGCAGTGCCATGGCTATGCTCAGGCAGCTTGATGCTTTCCCTCAGTCTAGAGGATGTGGGTGCAAATTCCTCAGTTGATATTGAGTCTATCTCTAGCTGGGCAAGACACAGGACTGAGCTAGTTAGAGAGTTCTGGTCCCAGCAAGCTCCCCATTGGTTCAAATCCTCCCCTCTCTGATCCCTCTAGTGAGTGAGACACCTAGGAGGATCCTGAAGGCTTTCTACCTCTGGAAAGGATTCTCATGACCTGTTGGATTGGAGGGGAGGTTTCTGCTTTACTAGCTCAGGGAGGTCAGGGGGCTCTGAGCAGGAGGTGTGTGACTAGCATCTGGGCAAAGCAGCAGATTAAAGGAGGAAGCCTTACCTTGGGGGGAAATGCTGAGAGATGCAGCCACATCTGCCTTAGGAGCCAAAGATCTGATTTGGGTCTTTAGAGTGAACTACCCACTTCCATGTGCATGAGAAGCCTAGGGCAAAGGAAAGGCAGGGAATATTCATGCTCCATATATCGCATCATTCTCCTTTGAGGGTAGAAACACATACTCATATGGAATATTAAAATGTACTTTTCCATAGAAGAATGCATCTCTCAGCCCATGAAGAGACACCAGTAGACAATGGTGTAAGCCAGGACTCACACCTGGACAAAGTGCTGAAAATAATACAGACCTGAGTGTGTGAAGCCCAGTACCTGTACATCAGCTCCTCCAAGGCCCAAGAAATGTGAAAGAGAGATTGGAAAGGACATGGGGAGGGGGAGCAAAAACATGCAGAGATGTGTGGTGGGGTACTGTGGACTGGGTGTGACATGGTCATTGTAATTGTGAGCACATGGGGGCTGTGAGTGGGCTTGGGAAATAAAAGAGAAAGAAGGGGAAGATAGGAAAAGGAGAGGACTATCTGAGGAAAAGGAGAGGACTATCTGAGAAGGGTGTGGGTGGGAATGAGAGGGGGCAAAGGAGCATAGGGGTGTTGAACACATTGCACTGTGGACAAGGATGGTGGTGCCAAAAAATAAAAAAAGGAAAACTGAGGATCCAACTTTCCCATAAACTTTTACAGCAGTAAATTTACAACATACTATACGATGTTTAGAATGGCTTGGCAAAATACTTAAGATCTGTAACTGAGAGCAACTGGAAAGAGCTCAGATTTCCACTAATGAGAAATTAGCAGAGAAATTTCAAGTGCATACATGTGCTATCTGGTAAGATTGGCGATGTGATCATTTTATCGGCAGGTAGAGAGTCCCACAAATATCATTTAAGTAAAAACAACTTATGGGGAAGCCTTTGCCCTTTGACCCCGTATGTAAAGGAGGTCAGTGGGTTTTTCTCTAGGAGATGTGAGCAGGGTCACTTGAAGAATTTCTCAGAGGATAAGCACTACTTTTATAAACCTAAGAAATAACATTTTCTACCACACACATATCCTTAGTAGAAATATTTAAAATAAAACAAACTGAAAAGAGAAGAGACAGACCCCTCCTTTCCTAAGTCACCACTTTCTTTTCTGTGTAGATATTTATTTACATGTTTTTAAATACAAAGAAGAAAATGATAAGCCCACTCTGTAATGACTTCAGCGCTTCATCTTACAACTGATCATTAGCGATTTTTAATGTTTCTACATATTCTCACAAAATGTACTTTTTAATGGCTGCACATTGCAAAATATACATAATTCATTTAACCAACTACCTATTACTGAACAATTAGGAGGGGAGCTGTGTTTTAAAACAGCCATTAGGAGTTAATGACCTACACTTGTGTTCTTTCCAAAACAATATACACTCATAAAAGCACACGGCCCCTGTGTGCTCTGTATTCTGTGCGGTGCCTGGTATGAGCGTTGAGGCAGAGCCTGACGGCTCCAGCCAGCCAGGATCAACATGGCACAGACATAATGGAAGATGGGCTTTTAGAGTTGGGGAAAATGTAATACTTTCCCCCTCTCCTGCACATTTCAAAGCACATTTAGATCAGCCTAAAAGGTCTCTCGAATTACTCTATTTACAAAGCTAAGAGATTCTGTAGTTCCATACACACAGCATCAGGCTTGAGAGCCAAGGAAACTCAATAGCTTCATTAGCTTGAACAGGTTACACAACATCTATTGAGCCTTGTTCTGTCTCTTATTTCTAAATGGGGGGAGGGGGGAGGTGTCATCTGCAGGATACATAACACTAAGTCCACAGTGTTTCTCCATAGACTGTCTTACTGCTAATACTTTCCCTACCACTAATGCTGTTACTTAAATATTGTACCCACGATGGTTGCCAGGACTGTGCCTGGCTGTTTCTGAAGACCTGTAAGGGTGCCTCAGTGGTGCTGTATCTTCTGGATATAAGGTTATTTGAACACACAGCTTCACAAGGAAGGCTGACCCTAGGTGCAGCCCTAGGCACAGCTGTGGTAGGAACCCATGGGTAAGCCCTCGGCTCCCATATTTCTAGTACAAAGAGGTGGAGGAGAAGCAGAAAGTCAATAGGCCCTGGAAGAGAATCAGATACCATCTGCCCCTGACCTCCAGGGTCTGGAGTAGTAGTGAGCCTATCTGGAAGGACTGGGGTGAACATGCACAGCCATAACCTTTAGGGCCAGCCACTAGTCCATCTTGGTCTTGAGCAAGCATCACTTACGGGCTGGGCAGTCTGCAGCATGTGTACTCTTAGGAGAGGGCAAGGACTCCACCTTCATAGACGGTTAAGCAAACAGACTGGCTTCATCTGGCACGAGCAATGTCCCATGTGGCAAACTCTTCCAATCCCCCAAAGGAGGCCTCAATGTCTAAACTCAGTTAGTCCCCATTACCTTCCCAGATGCACTTTCTTTACTTCCGATCAAGTTCCAAGAACCCTGACTTCTGTCTTCTGGGGCAGCACAGGTCTAAGAGGATGGACAATGGACAAAGAGCTCCACACTGCAGTCACCCAGCTTCCTCGTCCTTGCTGCTCAGCCTCAAGTGGTCAGCTGCTCTCATCCTGCAGGTATCCCAAGAAGCAGAATAGAACAAGACTCTCCTTCAGTATCCCACTTATCTTTGTTTAATAAAAAGGGAGGAAGCTACAAAACACACATGCACACAGGCACATACACACACACACACACACACACACACACACACACCTCAGTCTCCTCTTTGAATAATTGTGTGAACTATTTTTTCCATATTGTTACATCCACATATACTTCAACTTATAAAAATGCATTGCTCTTGCAAGCCTAGAATTTTCATACAGGGCCAAGAGGGACCTGGAGCTGATAGAAGCTGGAGTTTTCTATTAGATGACATCATCTAACAGCTGTTATTTTGAGCTTTAGTACTCCCAGTTACGACAAAGAATGTTGAACAATCCCTGTAATTTGCAATGTTTTTATTTAGAAATATACGGGTTAAAAATAATACTTTATTTCTTCTCAGAAGGAAAGATTGTAAGAGCTGGAGGCAATGGATAACCACAAGGAAATAGCATTTTTCCAGACAATGCAGAGGCACAGCACAGTAGTGGTGGTATATAGCTACCCTGCAGTCACTGCATAGTAGATGCACATATAAACTGGTAAGGCCTGCACAAGCTGAAACCACACAAAATTCTAACATAGAAAGGGGAAGCAGGCTAGAAATCCCAACCCTAACAGAGGAACTGTTTGAAATTAATAGCTGCTGAGAGAGTAAGAGTGAGTTTTCTGTAAGGGGAAAGCCCAGTGGTTCTTCACCTGCGGATCTTAACTCCTTTGGGTGTCAAACAATGTCTTTGCAGGGATCACCTAAGAGCATCTGCATATCAGATATTTACATCATAATTTTTAACAATATCAAAATAATAGTTATAATAGCAACAAAAATAATTTTGTGAAGGTCACCACAACGTGAAGAACTGTATTAAGGGGTTGCAGCATTAGGGAAGTTGAGAGTCATTGGTATAGTCCCTTGTAAGATGACCACATTACAGTGGAAGACCACACAGCCAGGAGTTTGTGGGCAGCATAAATTGGACTTNAAAAGAAAACAAAAGATTCAAGTTTGGGTAGGGAATGTATGAGAAAGGATCTGGGAAAAGCTGGGAAGGATGAATAATGAAAATACATTATATATATTTGAAGTTCTAAAGGAACNATTTTTAAAAGTTGATTTTAAAATACCACAGTATTATTAGACGAGTTGTTACATGCCTGTTATCATAGCCCAATGGAGGCCAAGGAAAGAGGACTGTAGGTTTCAGGCCAATCTGTGGCAATGTAGTGACACCGCAACTCAAACAAAATAAAAGAATGAACTGAAGTAAAACATCACAATGTCTTTGAGCTACAATTCTGTCTGAAGGAGCCCATTCTAAATTCTTAAAGTCACATGTGACTTTGAATGTTGTAAACATAAAGAGTATAGCAACTCTTCAGAAAACGATTCCATCTTCAGAATTCCATAAATTGCACATGCAATGTAGATTAAAACATGTATATATGTATGTATGTATGTATGTATGTATGTACATCACACTGACTGGGTAATCCATCTGGTAATGGAAGGTTATGTAGAATAAAACTAGAGCTCAGGGAACTTGTGAAAAGGCTCAGTGCTTAAGAATACTGTCACACTGTCTGTTCTTCCTGAGTTCCCAGCATATATACAACAACTCGAAACCATTTGTAATTCTACTCCGAGGGTATCGGATGCCCTCTTCTGATCTCCATGGGCACTAGGCATGCATATGGTACAAATGCATACATGTATACATACATACATGCATACATACATACAAGTAAAATATACATAAAATAAATCTAAATCATTTTTTAAAACTAGAATCTTAGAAGGCACCAAACATCCATCTCTAACATCCACAAATACACAAAATATTCATATACACACACAAACACACAAAGTAGGACATCGTATTCTCAACCTAAGTACTTTGTCAGAAACCTTTCCCTTTAATTTAATTTATTACTTTATACTTAGATGACCAGTGTTTTTCTTGAGCAATTTAGTTTACAAATACAATATTTCACATTTTATTGTATAATAGAATCATAATCACACCATATGTTAAGTTCCTGCCCCAGCTAAGGCAGCAAATTGTCCATGTCTTAGACATGCATGTGTGTTCACAGCCAATATTTTAATTACAGAGTCCATATCTTCAGTGTATCATACTTAAGATGTAAAGAACAAATACAATAAGATGTACATTGCTGCTTTGTTTGTTCTGTCTTTATCTAAATAATGAAAACAGCAACTGAGTCGCATAGCTAGAAATCATAAAGGGTTAGGTACAACTTGCCCTTGGGTTTCTACAGGCACCCACAGTATTACAAGGTGGCATTCCCTCCCATTTTTCAGCTGTAGCACATCAGATGCCTAGTGTATAGTTCAAATAACAGCATATTATCACAAATGAAATTGTAGTAGCCTTCCTTTTGAAGAAGTTGACCTTCTATATTTCATACGACATGGCAATATTTGGACAATTTCATGGTTCCTGGTGTCGCATAAGAGTGAATAATGCTTTGTTTTCTAAGCATTTAGAAGTTTGCTCAATGCCAAGGTATGGCAGGTGACAGCTCCTGCTGGCTACAAGAACAAAGTAGCTCTTTCCTTCTGAGCTGGAATATTCCCTCCTGGACTAGCTGCCTTTGAATCACTCATGATCCTGTAAGTGACCCACAGAGGCACATTGGTTTATCCAGCTAAGCGGCATTATTTCTTTTGCCAGTCAGCGGTGTCCCATCTGTAGGTCTAGGTCAGCAGTGTCCTGTGTGTGGGACTAGGTATTTGTTCTCATCTCTCCAGAAAAAGATACCTATACTGTGCTCTCTGGGAAGGGCGAGGCTAATATTCAAGTTTATCATTTAACTACAGTTTGCAAAGTGAACTGGAATCCTACGGTGACTGCTGGTGAAGCAGCTTCTCGGTTCGACACAATTCTCTTAGACAAAGTTTGTCCTGTAAGTGTAATCATCAAGTCAATGCATAGAGGCAGAGAGCACACTGGGGAAGGCCAGGCAGATCTCCATAGGAACAGCATTGCATGCACCATTGGGAGATTTCCTGCCAGACAGCATTCAGTAAGGGGAGGGGAGTAATACTGGAGGATACGTACTAAGTGCTACTGTGGGTCATACCAGGGGAATTCTGGAGAAGATGCAGGGGCCATGCTGGGGGAAAGGGATGCAGGGAGCTCTAGGGATGCTGGAAATAACAAGTTAAGTAAGCACCAGCCATGTCCTCTCTCCTCCCTACAGCTTCTTGAGATTCACAAGAGCTTTCTCTGTTGGTAAAGCTGGGGCAGCCAACCTACCTCATAGAAAAGTGGTGTGAATAAACTAAAATCAAAAGCACTTGGACACTCTCCCGACACTACCAAACCCAAAATGGTTGCCAGAATTAAATATACAGATGGCCTGGCTCCATGGCACTTGTAAGGACATTTTAGTATGTTATTATGTCTCTACTGATTGTAGAGCTGCCTGGAGAGAGTTTTTACTAAGACTTAAAGGTGGAGCCTTCCTTTTTTTTTTTTTTTTTTTTTTTTTTTTTTTATTTTGACAGTCACGATGGGGTGTGTGAGTTTGTGTATGTAAAATGAAATCCGTTAAGGAAGGATATGTACAGAAATCTTGCCTCTCTGTTATTTGTTATGTTATAAAATACAGTGTGCAGTTAATTCAACTCAAAAATCTTTTCCCATCCCCTATTTTTGCAAGACAGTGCACAGAGTAACGGTGTCAGTAGTAATGACAGGCACCAAACAGTGTCAGCAGTACTCAGACATTCTTGACTTTCCAATAATCACGATGATATGAGAGAAACACAGGAAAGATCTATGAGAAGGACTCTGACCTATGTGAAGGTATTAAAACTTGGACATGACCTCAAGCTGAAGGAAGTGGAGGCAATTGAAGGAGAGATCAATCCAAAGTAAGGCTCAGAAGACCGACAGTTCTGAACAGTAACAGATCTTGGCATCTGACTCTGATGTCCCCGGTCCTCGTTCCTCGAGTGGACAGGACTCAACAGAGCCAGTGGCACAAATAACAAGGGGAAAAAATATCTGCAGTAGAAATTGCTGGAAGACTATGCAGGACTCAGTGTGTATTGGTTTAGAGTGACACGGTCTGTAATGCTTGGTCAGACTGAGTACAGTATACAAGACAGAGGAGCAGGCAACTGCCCAAGAAATCCTTACTGAAAGAAACTGATATTGGAATTAGAAAAAGATGGCGCACGTGAGAGACAGATCAGAATGCAATGGCCCAATGTTTATGGCACTATTTGGAGAAATTCATTTTAAAAAGCAGTGGGTGGGCAACTTGTATAGTGTAACTTTATACTATAATGGAAAGACCAAAAGGATCGGTGCAGTGGGTGTCAATAACTTGGGAACTGTGGAGAGCCAGCTATGTTTTCAGCACTAACTGAAGACTATAGAAAGTTCAAAAGTGTGGAAAATGTAACATAAATAAAGAAGTGAGAGCAGAAAGCATCAGTGTGTCATAATTGCCCAGCGCCAACATTTCTAACGAAATAAGAGAAAACACCATCATGACGAGCAACTCTCAGGTGATAATCCCTCTAAAGTTCTAGAAATCCTAATATAGCAGCAGGCCACACGCGGCTGTGTTTGAGTGTACGGCAGGACACCAAAGGACCTACCAGCTTAAATGGGGATGAGCGCCACACATGTCTAGATGAGACAGGAATATAAGCTAAAAGCTAAAGGTTTCTTTACAAATAGATACTCACAAGTGGAAGCATGCATTTCTATGATGCTTTTTGTTCATGAAAGGCATTTAGATGCTTTATGTTTAATGACAATGGTCATGCAGTCGAGGTACAGAGCTAAAGACAATTCATGACAAATCAGCTGTGTTTTGAAATAGACCTGAGGAGCTTTGAAGAGCCGAGAAGTAAAAACACAGAAGTAAACAGAGCTGTTCAGTTTCTGTTGCTTTCAATTTCATGGTAGCAATGCTTAAAATTGGGAGAAAATTGATGTTCCCTTATCTTTCCTTACTGGTTTTAAAGTTGCTGTTTACTGCATGTAAAAGTTCATCAGAGAAGGATCCCTAGCTATAGTTTCCTGAGTGTTGTATGCAGTGTGAATGCCACAGAAATCATACATATACACAACATGCACACACAACACCAAACATACAACACACATCACACAGATATCATACTATATATACACACACCACACACCTCATACAAACACTACAAACATACCATACCATCCACACACAAACCACAACTGCCAAACATACACACACCACAAATGTACCTTACCATATATACACATACCACCAAACATACACACACATCACACATATATCATGCCATATATATGTATATATATATATATGTATACACACCACATATACCTCATACAAACACCACAAACATACCATACCACACATGAAACACACATACACATCATACACATAGCATACACACACTCACACAACATACACAAAACAAACACATACATCAAACACATACCATACACATGCACATAACACAAATACATAATACCACATATATCGTACACATACCATACTACATATACATACACCACATATAACCACATATACACACCACAAACATACCATGGCATGCACACATATACATACATACATACCATACCATACCACATACACACATATAGCAAACACATACCACATATGTACAGACACATACACATATCATATACTACACATACTATGTATACACAGCACTACACATAACATAGAAACACAAAGCAGTACATGTTCACTTGGCTGAATTTGATGGAAACAGAAAACATGAATTTATTTCTACTAAAAATCTTGGGATTCTAACATTCATGGGTTCAGAGATTTAAGACACCATATACTTGCTGTTTTTCTTGTGCATATTAATCCTGAATAATCTCTCTGAACAGCTAACTGCAGTTTAGAGAGCCTGCCTCATTTATTGATAGTAGCACATGATAGACTCATCAAAATATCTATCAGCTCCTGTGCTCTTAGCGGTTCTCTGCACACATCCTCAGAGCGTGAGGTGGCACATATTCAAGAACAGATGGTTGAGACACAATTAATAAGGCGCCTTGAGTTATTTGCATATTCATTAGATAATATCAGTTATTCCTCAGCCCGAACAAAGAATTACACAAATGGCATTTGTGTTTCCTCCCATTAACACATTATTAAAAGTAAAATGTCTGTATTAAAAACCAGGCACCAAGTGATCCTTGGCTGTGTGGCATCCTGGCATTATCCATGCAGGTTCTAACATGGTAATCAAAGCGGGTTGCCCTCCTGTAATTTATTCTTGCTTTTATCAGAGAGCAGAAAGGAAGCCAGAGTTTCTTGCCTCCTCCTGGCTCACTTTCTCTCCCGACTGTAGATGACTGCTAGCAAGAAAGGTCAGAGGAGAAATGAAAGCGACTTTTATCTCAGCTTTAAAACTATCATCAGGGAGCTAAAGGTAGAACTGGACAACACAGTTTCTAAAAAAATAAAAATAAACTTTGTGCATTGGAATCCATTTGTAAGAACTTTCTGGTGATGATTTTGTTGATAAAGCCAGAAGACACACATATTCCATTATTTTTAAAACAGATAGATAACACTGCACATTTTTATCAGGTGCAACAGGATATGTTGAGGTAGACATACATTGTAGAATGGCAAAATCTAGCAAATCTACATTGATTTTAGCACAACTAAAATCAAATGAGCTCTCACCTGACTTCTGAAACATCTCTACATGATCACTTTCCTATTATACCACAGATTATTCTAGTATAAAAGAAAGCTGAGAAACTTCCAACACTTGGAAATAAATAATCTGGGCCTTAATTTAAAACTCAAAGTATTAAAATGAAAGGTAAATGAAACAGCTAAGACAATCATGTTCTTTCACTGCAGGAAACGTGCGGAAATAGAGATCACCTCATTCAACAAATCAAGCCAGGTTCAAAAGGACACAGAATGTATGTTATCTTCTGTGTGTGGAATATGATGTGGAAGTAGAATGGGGACCATGCTGGGGGAAGAAGGGACAGATGTAAAGAGTGTTGTCCTGCAGCAAAAAGAGTTTTCATGGAAGAACTCCAACTCACTTTCCTCACAAAGGGAGACAACGCTGTCTGCCATGCAGTGTTTCGCTGCGTATAGTGTTTTGTGTGTAACAAATCTGAAACTCAAAGTCAGTTCACCACTGAAGCTGTGTCACTGGGAAACCACTGAGATAGGGTTGAAAGCCTGAATATTGGGAACAGACAGGCTCCTGTGACATGATGCTGTCTTACACCAGCTGGAATGTCACCTAGATACTCCCCATATAGGCTTTCTTGTTTGAGAGTAGAAGACTGTCTTTAAATGGCATTGACAGAACACGGTGACCAACCACTGGGAACTCTTGACAACATAACTCTTAGACCTAGTTGACTCCCGAAGTTAAACCCGGAAATTTGATAGATGCTTCTGAAGAAAAGCAGAGCACAGATAGCACAGAGGGGTGTGGTGTGTGGGTGCCCTGCAGTGTCTGCTCCTCAGTAGGTTTGAACGATTTAAAGCAGAATAGAAATTGACATATACAACCTGAAATAAATGAACTCAACTCTGCTAGTGTGTGGTTTCATAACAATCCATCCCAGATCCAGTAATCACTTATGAAGTATGTAACAAAAATGAGGAACCTATAAGTCAGTAGAAATCTCTCTTGGCTTCCTGGACAGAAAATCAGATATACCAAGAGCAAAACTGTAGGACAAGACATCCAGACGGTTACAAAAAACAAACAAACAAAAACCCTGTGGGATACCCCCCCTTCATTTGATGCCCTGTCTTCCCTATGGAGGTGGACTCTATAAGTTCCCTCTCCCTACTGTCTGGCATTTCATCTAAGGTTCCTCCCTTTGAGTTCTGAGAGTCTTTTACTTCCCAGGTCTCTGGTTCATTCTGGAGGGTCCCCCACCCCAACCTCCTACCTCCCAAGGTTGCCTGTTTCCATACCTTCTGCTGGCCTTCAGGACTTCAGTCCTTTTCCCTCAACCAATACCAGATCAGGTTCCCCTCTCCTCCCACTCCCCTCCCCAACCCCTGCCCCCACTTCCCACCCCACCCCACCCCGCCTACTTTCTCTCCCAGGTTCCTCCCTCCCTCCCCACTTGTGATTGCTTTCTTCTCTCTCCCAAGTCACAACTCTGACCCATAATTGTTCCTGTTCGAAAGAATTACAGGAATAGAAATGGAGAGGAGCCTGAGAAAAAGAAGGTCCAGTGACAGGCCCAAAGAAGGATCCAGGTCAAGGGGAGGTCCCAAGGCCTGACACTATCACTGAGGCTATGGAGCGTTCACAAAAATGGGCCTAGCATGACTGCTCTCCAGAAGACCCAACAAGCAGCTGAAAGAGTCAGATGCAGATATTTGCACCCAGCCAATGGACAGAAGCAGCTGACCCCTGTTGTTGAAGTAGGGAAAGCTGAAAGAAGCTGAGGGGAAGGATGATCCTGTAGGAGGACCAGCAGTCTCAATTAACCTGGACCCACAAGATCTGTCAAACATTGGACCACCAAACAGGCAGCATACACCAGCGGATATGAGGCCCCCAACACACATGCAGTAGAGGACTTCCAGGTCTGTGTTCATTCAGAGATGATGCCCCTAACCCTCAAGAGACTGGAGGCCCCAGGGAGTTTAGAGGTCAGGTGGCATGGGCTGTGGAGACATCCACATGGAGACAGGGGTTGGGGAGGAGGTATGAAATGTGGACCAGTAGGAGGGTAGATGGGGGGAATAAAACATAGAGTGTAAAATAAATAAGTAAATACATAAATAAATTTAAAATAACAAAAAAACAAACAAACAAACAAACCACTGTGAGCATCAAAGGCTGATAACCCAGTGAGCCATTCGGGCCAAACTGAAGCAAGGAAATGTTTTAGCGGTTATAGGAAGTGGAGCTAGAGATCCAAGGGATGATGGAGATGAGAACTCACAGGGCACTGGACATTTTCAAATACTCTAGGACACAGTGCAGCAAGAAAGGGAGAAGCAGGACTATAGAGAGTGGCTGGAGTGAGACCTGTTTGGGGCAAGTGAGGTCCTGTGAGCACGTGCATTTTTAACACAGGTATGTCAAGGATCCCATGGGCAAGGCTTGGTTAGATAGCAAAGCCTTCTTCTGGTCTGTGTGTAGATGTTGATAGTGTGGCAGAAATTATCCACTGTGGTTTTATCTTCTCAGATTTCACATCCTGAAGACTGCACTCTTAAAGGGACTGATCCTAACAAGCTCAACTAAAGCTGCTTCCTTGATCTAGCTCTGCACTGTAAGCCCAGTCTCCCTGTTCATCTGTATGTAGTAACCCGGATTCCTTGATGAGTTGTATGCAATATTCCAGCCTCCCCATTCAGCTTTATATAACAAATATGCTAAACATCTGGAGTACAACAGTTTCTCTACCATAGAACCCCAAAACCAAAGTCCAGCTTTCTCTGTGTCTCTGTGTCTGTCATTTCTTCATTTCCTCATCGTTCTTGCTTACAGTTCTTGGACCAAAGTTGTGCAAGAGTGCAATAGAGTGAAACCAGCACAAAGACCAGAACAGTGGAAACTGAACAATAGGGAACTCACATTTGGTCAGAAAGGTGAGTCCAATAACTGCCAATCAGGGAGGCAAATTGTTCATTCCCCAACATCTGCTTGTTATAAAAAAATGGCCATCAGGAGTGCTTACTTAAGGAACTTCTCACTAGCCCTGGCAGTGATTCTAAAAGACAATCTAAATGTGTCTTCAATGGCTCTTAACGCCTGCCCATGCTCTGGAGGCAGGTCGATCAACCTCATCCATCTCACAGCCACATGCCCTGTGATTGGTGCCAAAATCACTAGGCCACTGGGTCACCAGGAAGACTGCAATGAAACATATCCCTCAGCAAAATATGGCAGTGCCCACTTGCAACCCCAGTGTGCAGGAGGTTAAGGCAGGAAGATCTCAAATTGGAGACTAGCATGAGCTACATATTAATTTCAGGGCTGGCCTGGACAACATAGGCAGACTCTGTCTCACCAAAGAATCAAAACAAGCAACGCATACCGTGTTCTCCCTAAGTATGAACTTGAAAATATTTTAGAATTACTTGATGCTGAAAAGCTTGAGTAGATTCAAAACCTATTTAAGCATCACTGAGAAAATCCAAGATCATTTTTTTCAATACAAATCAATTATAGAATTTGGATTGCTGTAAATATTTTGTTGTTTTATCAGCTTGTGAAGATAAATATTTATACCAATGTGACTGTCATGAGTTAGGGGAGATAATTAGACATTTGTCAGAAGTCAAGTACGGCCATTCCAATAAAAAAAAAAAAAAAAAAAAAAAACTCATAGAAGCATCCAAGCTCAGTTTTCTCATTAAATGTTTTGAAAGTTTTATAAAAGAGTGCAATGTGGTGGTTCGAGTGAGAATGGTTCCTATGGGCTCATGTATTTGAATGTTTGATCCCTAGTTGGTGGAACTCTTTGGGAAGGATTGGGGGGGCGGCAGGGTATAGATTTCTGGGGAAGTATATCTCTGGGGTTAGGCTTTGAAGTATCAAAAGCCCATTCCATTCCCATAATAGTGTCTGACTTGTGATTGAGAATAAAGATGTGAGCTCTTAGCTACCGCGCCAACGCCTGCTGCCTGCCTGCCTGCCTGCTGCAATACCACTTATCATGATGGACTCACCCTCTGAATCTGTAAGTCTCAACTACATTCTTCCTTCAATTAACCCCTCTAGTCATGGGGTCTCTTCCCAATAGTAGAAAAGAAACTAAGACATAAATGTGACACTTAAATATTGAGGTACTTTTCTATACTTGAATTTAAAGAATTTAGTGCTTATTCTAAATACCTATCACTGGAAGAAAAAAAAAAAAAGTTCAAAAAGATGACCAATGCCACTTAATGGTGCTCATGCCCTTAAACACAGCCAAAATATTTTTGTGGATTAAAAAAAAATGTGTAATTTCTCTCAGAATAAATATCCTTTTTCAGCTGCATAGTTAAAAATCACTTTAGCGAATCATATCATGAAACATTCATTTCAATCACAGCCCATCTCTGTCTTATTTTATCTCATAAAATGTTTAATAACTTTGACCCTCTATTAAGAGGAAAATTTCATGCTCATTCATGGGCCAATCATGCTTGGGGAAGTTTTAATCTTTCTTCTGCATTATATACACAAGAAACATTTGAACACGCTGTCTCACAGACTATGGACTAAATGGTGAATTTGAAAATTTAACTTCATTTATTAATTTCTAAAGCCTGATCAGCATTGTCCCATAAGCATATACATATGGATGTATGAATATTTAGAAAATAATGTGTATGAGAGTCATTCTTCTCTCCACATGAGCCATTTCAAATCACGCTGTGCACCTGAAACTGAAGCTCTGTTTTTACAAGTTATTTGAAGCACAAGACGATAACCTTAAATATGGACATTTTAAATATCTATTTTGTAATTTAACAAGTTGCCTTCAGCACTTTGTGTTAAGATATTCACAATTGAAAAAATGGTAATTATACTTTTATCCATAAAAAAATATATACTGATTGGTATAGAAATCAAAATTACATTTACCAAACAGATTACAGAGAAAACAGAGCCAACTAATTGAAGTGAATAATATGAGCTGGACATCTTACAAAAGATATACTGCATCAATAAAATATGCTGAAATTAATGTGTGGGGTTTTTTCAGTCTGCTAGTTAGACAAAAACAACCCAAATTTTTGTGGTTTAAAAAGGCAATTCCTAGGGCTGGAGAGATAACACAACAGTCAAGAGCATCTGCTGTTCCTCCGAGTTCACGTCTCAGTGTCGACATGGTATCTCACAACTGTCTGTATCTCTAGGTCCAGAGGATCTGACGCCCTCTTCTGACCTCCACACGTAACAGTCACGCACATGCATAGAGGCAAAAACACTTAGACATACTAAAATACAAATGACTTATTAAAAACCAGTCTCTGATCAGCAGTCAGTTGTAGGTTCTGCTGACTCAAGCTAGACTAGTCTTCATGTGTCTGTGTGGAAACATCTCTGCCCCACTGGCTGGAGGTGGTTTAGGTTCAGAAAACTTTGCCTCTTGTGGGTTGGACATGTAGCCTGCTGAGGTCAAGAGCAGTGCTTGGGCTGGGCGCTTCACCATCCTGGGAGTGACATAAGGCTTCAGACAGAAAACCACTGAGTCCTCAGGGTACTGACAGAAGGTGTTCCATGCATGGTCCATCTCCAGGCTCTGTGGAACTTGGTGTGTCTGCCTCCAGAGTGCTGGAACTACCACCCCCAGCTCATTTATTATTATTATTATTATTATTATTATTATTATTATTATTATTATGTGTAGCTTTCTATATGTAGATATCTATGTGGCTGGCATGTGTGTGGATAGGTGTTACTTGTGATAGTGACAACTTTCAAACACACATAAATTCTAGAGAAGTAATTAAAATATTAAGTAGAGGGAGACAAGACATGATACAAAGGTTCTCTGTGAAAGTAGAATTTGCTTAGGGGTAGGCACAGGGTTGGAGGTATGTTTACTTAGGGTTACTGTTGCTGTGATGAAAAACTGTTACCAAAATCAACTTGAGGAGGAAAGGGTTTATTTGACCTATATGTCCACATTGGGACCATCATTAAAAGAACCTAGGACGGGAATTCAAACAGAGCAGGAACCTGGAGGCAGGAGCTGATACAGAGGCCACAGCAGAGTGCTGCTTATGGACTTGGTCCACATGACTTTCTCTTCCTACTTTCTTATAGAACCCAGGTCCACCAGCCCAGGAGTGGCCACACCCACCATGGGTTGGCCCCTCCCACATCAATCACTAATTAAGAAAACACTTTATAGGCTTGCCTACAGCCCAATCTCAAAGACGTATTGACTCAATTGGGGTTCCCTCCTTTCAGTCTATTCTAGACTGTGGCAATTTGACATAAAATTGGCCAGCACTATGTGCAGATGGATACATTTTAAGTTTACATACATGTTATTGAACATACATTTTTCAAATTGACAATGAAGAGCAAAATGTCACCACATTTATAGAGCTATAGATTTAAAAGAACTTTGTATTGGAGCTAGAGAGATGTCTTAGAAGTTAGTAACATATACTGTTCTGGGGGATCAGTTTTCAGTTCCCAGCACCCATGGGCAGTTCACAAGCACCTAGAACTCTGGCTCCAGGGGCCCCAGTGCCCTTTTCTCACCCCCTTGAGTACCTGCACTCACATGCACATACCCAACACACACATACAAAATTGAAAATAAATCTTTAGAGCAAGAATCTTGTACCAATTCTATTATTTTATTTCTATTATCCCTCTAATAACTATAGGAGAAATAGTATTTTTGCATACTTAAATTTATGGTGAAATACTTTTGAGATCAATCTGAAATGTGCTCAGGATAGTGATCAATCATTTTTTCATGTTATTGTGACCAGATATCTAAGAAGAAGCAACTTGGGATAGAAAGAACTTATTTTGACCCACGGGCTGAGGGTATGTTTGATCATCAGGACAGGCATAAAAGGGAGGGCAGGTATGATGGTTTGAAAAGAACAGCCCCCATAGACTCATGTATTTAAATACTTGGCTCCAAGGGAGTAGCACTATTAGGAGATGTGGCCTTGTTGGAGTGGGTGTGGCCTTGTTGGAGGAGGTATGTCTCTGTGGGGGTGGGCTTTGAGATATCATATATACTCAAGTGATACCTGGTGTCGCGGTCACTTCTGTTGCCTGCGGATCGAGATATGGAACTCTTAGCTCCTCTAGCACCATGTCTGCCTGCCTGCCACCATGACGACAATCAGCTAAACATCTGAAACTGTGAGCCAGTCCCAATGAAATGCTTTGCTTTATAAAATGGATGTGGTCATGGTGTCTCTTCACAGCAATAGAACAGTGACTAAGACAGTGGGGTAGAAGCAAACTAGTCTATA
Organism: Mus pahari; assembly: GCF_900095145.1. Lineage (NCBI taxonomy): Eukaryota > Metazoa > Chordata > Mammalia > Rodentia > Muridae > Mus > Mus pahari. The sequence goes on from NC_034596.1 coordinate 26,940,441, forward strand.
AAGACCATCTTCTATCTCCAACTGGGCTCTTATCTGACTATCCTCCAAGAGCATGGTGGATATACAGCAAAGAGTAAAGGAGGGTACTAGTCTGTCAGTTCAGAATTAACAACCTTTATATAGATGAAAACATCCTAAGATGGATTGCTATGCAGAATTTGAATAAAACAGGTTTGAACTCTCAGTAACATGACAATCCTACCTGAGAGCTGTCATAGTTTCAAGAAGTGTTTACAGCTCACAAGCTCTTGGGAGGCTTTGGGGACTGGGGGTAATTCAGGATGCGACCTCCCAGCCTTTGGATGATCAAAAGGGGAGACATCAATGCACAGGTTGGGAGGTGACAAGTTACACTGATTAACACGATTGTGAAAGTCATTGCACAGCATATAGGTACATGGAACTGGCATAGGGAACACCTCACATAGATTCAATCTTTATTTAATAAATATGCAACTTCAGAGAATAAAAAAATAAAGCCACAGACACTGAAGGATGTGCAGACCTCCAAAGATTCATTGGAAATTAAAACATCATAAAAAAAAAATCAAAATTTAACGCATGAGAAACATTAGCCAATTAACTCAAAGGCAGCCAAGGAGAAATGTGTAAGAAAGCAAATGTTACCGCAGCCCTCCGCTTGTCAGTAGAGAATTCTGACCTCAAAGCCAGAAGCTAAGCAGTAGTCACTGATTAAACTGAAGAGATGTGGTAAGAAGGATGATGGGGTGAAGAGTGAACACAGTGTGGGTGTAACCGAGTGAATCTCTAACTCCCATGGCAGAAACTCAAAAAGGATGACCAAAAGGGGTGGGCTGAGCAAAAACAGAATGGGATGTTACCCAGAACTGTGTTGCTAAGTTAGAAAAAAAAAAAAAAAAAGCCAGAATAGACAGGCAGTCACAGGGATGGTGGCAGCATGTGCCCGTCCTGGTTTTCCCACACAATGCCTAGCCACCTATACTACTAAGACGATACCCGTTCAGAGCCTCTCTGCTGTGGCACAAAGGAGCACTGAAGGCTCTTGTCTCATCTCTGGGAGCTGCACACCACCTCAGGTACTGCAGCTCAAGGCAGCTTCGGGATGCCATCCCCAGCTTAGCTCCCCACCCCCGCTCCAGTGAACAGAGCCCCCAGGCTTCTTATCCTTGTGGGCACTGTGTGAGAGACCTGACAGAGCATCGATGCTAAGCAAGCTGCTCTCTTTGAAAGCTCTGAAACGATTTCACTTAGAAAGCAATGTCTATGGGTGGTGACAGAACTTAAAGTCAAGTATCCTAGTTAAAGCCAGAGAATGGGAAAATGGAGCATTTTCAATAAAAGTATCCATTGCTTTTGAAAGACAATGATGGAGGTTTGAGGGGAAACCCACTTGGATTTAGTCAGGTGAACCAGGTCATGGCCACATCAATAGGTCCGGCAGCACTGTGGATGCCTGTCACAGTGTGGAAAGAAGGACATTTGACTTCTACTTTTCTGAGCTGTCCCAACAGTGTGTAGGCCACCCCTCAGATGTGAAATCTCTGTTCGTTAGTACATTGCAGTTGTCATGAGAATAATCGAGCCACTAAAGCCAGGGAAACGACCTCAGCCAAGAGCTTCAGCCACAGAGCTGCTAAGAGAAATGGGGAGCCCCGAAACAGAAGGTGGTCATTAAAACGCACCTGGCATGATCGAATAAGTCCTAGGCTTCAGTTACCAACAGTAAGCCACTCTGGCTCCATTAACTACACCACAGTAACCACATTAAGATACGAACAGTAAGAGAAGCTGGGTATGAGAAAGGAAATTACTATGCATGTTCCTGTAAATTTTATTATAACTGGGGGTGGGGCCCCAGGTTGAGCACTTGTCTAGTATCCCTAAGGACCTAGGTCTGATTTCCAGAGTATGTATAACTGCGTGTATCTTCTAAATAGATATTTACATGTGTGAGATCTATTAATATATTCATATAGAATTATGAATGTTCATTAAGATATTTTTAATTCAGATTTCTCACAAAAGAAATCTTCAGGATGTGCATTTATGACTAATTTCAGTATAAATGGTGACAAATTAATGATACTGATATATTTCGTAAAACCACAAGTTAAATATAAATACAAATAAGCCTCATCTTTAAATGAAAACCTAAAGTCCTAAGATGCCTGGAAACTAAGCAAAATTTTGAACTCCATACTTTACGTTTATGTTATTTTTTAATCTCCACAGATAATAATTAACCCATGAAAAATTATGTTCACACACTTTCAACTTCAATTGGCTTGGTTCAAAATATAGTAATGTAAATGTTTCTCTAGGAAACTGAGTTTTATCATAAAAACATAGCAAACAGAATCATATGGTCAAAGATGTGTCTCATGTATGCAATATTATATTCTTTTAAGAGATAAAATCTTATGTCAAACTTTAACTTGACAAGAAGTAATAATATACTGTCTACACTGCTAAATTTGTGCTCAGGAAACAGCCAGATAGTTAAGGAGCCTTTGAGATCCACCCTGACCCCAGGGTCTGGGTCCCATCTCCAAACAGCTGTTCTCGAAGCCTGTGTCTGAGCTGACTTCTGGGCGGTAAGGGATTATACATGTTCCTAACATTTTCTGAGCATTTGTTACAAGTAAGAAGCTCTGTGTTAAGCAATGTAAAGATGTTCCGAGTATGTTTACCTCATGAATAAATGTGTGTAAGTATATGTGCATGTATCATGTTTGCATATGTGTTTCTACCCAGAGGTCAGCCTTGGGAGTCATTTCTTAGAATGACATATACCTTGTCCAACTAAGTTTTAAGAGGCTGGAGAAATGGCTCAGCAGTTAAAAACACTGGTTGCTTTAAAAAGGAACCAACATCCACGTTAGACTGCTCACAAGAACTGTAACTCTCACCCTAGGAGTTCTGATTCCCTCCTCTGGCCTCCATAAACACCTGAATACATGTCTCTCTCACAAACACACACATGCACATGCCCATGCACATGTGCACCCAAAGACAGAGACAAATGACAAATAAAAAGTTTTTAAATTTTTAATTATCTTAAGCTCACATGTATTCAGTGACAAAAATGTTGGATTTTTAAGATGTCTTTTAAAAACCTAAAACAAAAATTTCCACACAAGTTGATCCAATATTCTGATGGGTAAAATGCAATATGAAAGGCGAAACCAACCCAAGGGGAAACCGTAGTCACTTTCTAAGGTTTGGAATGTGCACATGAGGGTTCCTCAAGCAAAAATGATCACTGGAGTCAGAACTTGGGGAAAGAAGAGAAGAGAGGATTACGGGGTTCTGTACATCTCAAGTAGGAGACACAAGGCATGAAAATGAGGCTAAAATACAAAATGGCTGTGTGAGAGCCCAGGAGAGAGTGTGAGAGGCATGATGTAACATTAGCAAATGTTTATGCACAGGTCTCCACTGGGAGCAAACGTCTTTGTCCTTCTTCTGAAGACAAAGTGGGGAATAGCGCTGGGGAACATGCCAGGAGTAGGGATGGGGCTCTCTGCAAGAGACAGACAGGGTGACACGGCAAAGGTGACCCAGACTGAAGCAGGACAGCCTGCAGGAAGATGAGTGTATCGAGAATACATGTTCAGGATTTTCTTTAAATTGTCAAAAGCTGAGAATCCATTAGAAATAATAAATAAATAAATAAATAAATAAATAAATAAATAAATAAATAAATACTAGTTTATGCTGACGTGTGGCCCTTGAGGCTCTCATTACAAAGAAGCCAAGGAGGAGCGTCATGTCTTCGTTCACTGCTTGCAGACACTGCCCCTTACCTGGAACAAGTTCTGTTGGCAGAAGTGGAGCATGATGGGAAGGAGGGGGATGGAACTACAGCTCCACGTGGATAAGAAGTAGGAATCACTGCCTCTGGCCCCTGGACACCGTTAAAACCTACAAGATGAATTCTACTTTGTATCTTGACTAATGAATTTGTAACGCAGCTTGTGGCGTTCGCAAGAAGTCTTAGCAAATTTTGTCAAATTAATATCTATGCTCACCATGGAAAAACCATCACAAAGAAATTGACTTAAAGAAATCATAAATAGCAGGAGAACTATACCAGTAATCATTTGACTGAGAAGTCCATGTTTTGTAGTTAGAGAAAGTGACAAACGTTCCCAGCGATTTAGTAGGAAGGTCTGACAAACCAATATAAAGCTACAGAGACAGATACAAAACCATTTGAAAAGGTTTAGAGTGGTATGAAATGCCAAGTACTTTATTATGAAACATTAGAATGGCACAAGTAAGCCCAGGGTTGTGATTTGTTCGTGCCTGGGTCAGGGATGACTCTGTGTGCTTGGCATGCATCTTCTCCTCGCCCTTGTTAACAGGAGGTTGACTTCCTTCAGGTAACTCTGAGTCCACTGTAATATGAGCAGTTGGGTCACCCAGCATGGGTCCAGTGGGCACCTGAGAATCAGCCCAAGGGGCAGGGGCCTCCAGTCTCCTTCTCCTCCTTTGGAAGTAGATAGGCTGCTACAAGTAAAGGAGGGAGCAAGGAAAGGGTGGAGCTAACCACATCCCTCTCCAACCTCAGAGCTCACACTGCAATTATCAGACAAGTCTACCCATTGGCTCCTTCAGTTGTTTGGGGCTACATTGTTGGGCCTATGTTGTTACAGACTTTGGCTTACCTATTCATGGAGAGAGGCCATTAGTGGAGCTACAGCTTCAAAAATTCTGAGGTCTGACCTATTTTTCTAAATTTGGGTACCAAATCACTTATTTGTCTTTTCACCTAAAATTATTTATGCCAGATAGAATTAACAGATCATTTAACCTTAGAATTTGTGAAGTTAGAAAAATCAGCATCAAATGGTAAAGGCCTTCAGAGGATACTAGCACTGGTTAACGGTTTTTAAACACTTAAGGGGCTGGAGAGATAGCTCTGGAAGTAAAGAACATAAGCCCCTGAGTTCAGCACCCAAGTCCACATAAAAAACTGTATAGGTTGGTTCCTGCTTATAGCAGTCTGAACTAACTGGTGAGGCCCAGTTCCCACTAAGAGACCCTGTCTCAAAAATCAAGGAGGAAGGCACCTGAAGAATGATACCCAAACTTGACCACTGTCCCATACCTACGTATTCATGTATGCACATAATACACATATGCATTCAAACACATACACACACAAATAATAAACAATGATATGCACATATAAAAATATCTAGTGAAACCCATTGTTTTATACTTCCAACTAGAAAATAATGAGAAAGAGAGATAATAAATGACCTATTGTCTTAGTTGGGGTTCCTATTGTTGTGATAAAACATCAAAAGCAACTCAGGGAATAAAAGGTACAGTGTTTATTTCATCTCACAGCTTGGGGTCCATCATCCTAGGAAGTTGGGACAGAAACATTGGAAGCCGATTAGGTCATCTTCTGCTACAAATGCAGCTAGAAACACAAACCCAGGGGGTACTAGTTAGTTCCTGTTGTTGTTCCACCTACAGGGTTGCAGCCCCCTTCAGGTACTTGGGTACTTTCTCTAGT
>NC_034596.1:26946780-26956743 GCF_900095145.1 Mus pahari
AGTAATACACAGTTCAGAACAAAAAAAAAAAAAAAAAAAAAAAAAAAAAAAAAAAAAAAAAAAAAAAAAAAAAAGAAACATTGGAAGCAGGAACTGATAAAGAGGTCGTGGAGGAGTACTGCTTATTGGATTACTCCTCAACCTACCCATGAGTGGCACTGTCCACAGAAGGCTAAGGCTTCCCACATCAACCACCAATCAAAAAAAAAAAAAAAAGCACCCCAGGCCAATCTAGTGAGAGCATTTTCCTTACTGAAGTTTCCTTTCCCAAATCCCAAATGACTTTGACTTGTGTCAAGTTGACATAAAACATACCCAGCACCCCTATCAAATGGAGAGGAAAAAATGGAGAGGAAAAAGATTGTTTATATATGTCAGGAACGCTGGCATTTAGTAAAGTATCAGCATTTTAATTAGAATATTTATTATCCAGGGGACAAATGAAGGCATTTTAGATTTCAATTAAGTTGATAGACAGTGGTGGAGACACAACAACAAGAGAGAGCCCTAAGTTCATCTGAATATATGAATTTTAATCTTCCTGATAAAGTTTGATGATCAAGAACTGAGTTTAGAATGTCTGCGGTAGGTGTTTAAGGAAAAACAAAAAGGACTTACCTCACCCACATTTTCTTATTTTTCTGACACAATAATTGCATGCTAAATGGTTTTGAGAAACTTTTGTTTGTAAGTTAGGAAATCACAGATGCATAAATTAAATTCATACCTTTAAATAACCATGGGGGTTTGTAGGGCCACCTTCGAGACCTCTGAATTTCTGAATCCTTTAAGGGCATTTTCTTTTAGCACCAGAGAAGGCAAAGCTTGCTTTGACCCAAGCCCCTGCCAAAGGAATTTCAGCAGGACAATGCTTTGTCTCTTTTGATTGACAGGTTTGGGCTGCCTGTGGCTGACTGCTTGCACACATTTCCCTTGTTTATAAGAAAGCAAGCAGCTGCATGTCCTTCTGTGGAGACATCAATAGTGTCTGCATTTTCTGGTATGTCCCCTTCCAGGGCATCTTCACAAGGATGGGCATGTAGCCACAGGACCCTGAGTGGCTGAGAGGAGGCAGAATTAGATGGGGCCCTCACAGGATCTTGTGAGGCTTCCATTCTGTCTCAGCGGCATTGTATTCAGTTGGGGAGCTACTGTGATGTTGCCTCCCCACCCAAACTTCTCATCAGTTGTAAGTTGTATCAGAACACTGCAGAGCACAGATGTGCTGGGAGATTCAGCTTGTAGGAACTGGCTGTGAATGCTAGACCTATGTCAGGCCGCTCTAGACACAAACCTCTTCCTTGGAGCCAGTTCATACACCCAAACCACATTCCTTGAAAAGCAGTTTTCCTCACTCCTCTCCACCCCTGGCTGTGAAAAGAGTGGGAGGGAATAACATCTTTTCTGCACACCTACCTGGTAATCCATCACAGACATGCTTCTTATCTGCTTCAATTGCAGTCTGATGGGTGATTATTGCCACCACTCACTGGCAGAGAACTACCCTGCAGCTGGTGGAGAGGAAGGCCCCTGGCCTAGGACATGAAGATCAGTGTGAGAAGGGAAAGACCTGAGAAGAGTCTCCCGTGACCAGGCTATGTTCTGTCTCACCTGTGTACTATGACTTGTATCCTAGCTGCACACCCCTCCTGAGGGAGACCTGATGACACATGTCAATGCCACAGATCAAAATGACCTCACAGATATCTAGAATAGTCAACCCAATTGATATAAAATGCACTTTTATCTGAGCAGCACAAGAAACCATTTCTAATAACAGAATACACTTTAGAGCATAATGCAAGTCTTAATAAATGCAAACAAATCAGAATCATATTGTGTATCTTACTCAAATGTAGAGGAATGAAACTATGAATCGGTAACAAAAGACACTACACCAATACTTGGAGGCAGAGCAAAACATTTGTGAATGAAGAAAAACACAGACGAGATTTTTAAATCCCTTAGAATGGGATGAAAATGAAGCACAGCTTTGCCAGAATCCTTTGGATACAGTGGAGGCAGCTGCAAAGTTTACAGCATGGATGTTGATAATTAAAAAGCACATCCTGAACTCTACAGAAGAGCCAAGATGGCAGCAGCTACTGCTGGCACCCCAGGGCAGCTTGGAAGGTATAGGAGCGGTATGGGAGCCCAGCTACAGTGGACAAATAACATGTTATTACTGAATAGGGCTAGTCCTTGGTCTGTTGGCCAGCCCAAAGAACGGGGGTACCATTGCTGCAGCCTGCACAGGGGCAGGAGTAGGCAGAGGCCATGTGGATGTCTCTGTGTGGTACATGCTACCACCTGAAGCCGTGTTGATGGATGCCATCAGAGGGGATGTTCAAGTCTTTGTTCTGTGCTGCCACTGGAGCTTGTGCATATGTCCTTGGTTGTGCACCCACCTGAAACCGTGTTGATGTCTATGTCCTGTGTTACCACGGAAGGCCATGTCATGTCTGAGTTTGGTGCTCTTACCTGAAGCTATGTTTATATCAACTAGCCTTGCTGATATCAAGGGCCATGCAGATGTGTTTGGCCTGTGCTGCCAACAAAGGCCATGATGAAGTCTCTGGTCAGTGATACAGCCAAGGGCCATGTTGATACTCATGATCTGTGTGGCTACCAGAAGTCATACAGATGACTATGGCTCATGCTGACACCAGACACCATGCAGATGTCCTTGATCCATGCTGCCGCTGGCTCTTATGGGCAAGGGAGTTTATTTTGCAGTGGTAGTGGATGACTTCAGGATCACAGTTGAGAATAAGAGACATTGAAGGCTTCTCTGACAACCTTTCCCAGCCACAAAAAAGAAAGAAAGAAAGAAAGAAAGAAAGAAAGAAAGAAAGAAAGAAAGAAAGAAAGAAAGAAAGAAAGAAAGAAAGACGAGAAAAGAAACAGTAAAAAGGGAGCCATTGAAGAAAAAAGGGAGCCATTAAAGAGAATCCTTCATAGCTGATGGCTTCTGATGGGGTAGAGGACAGGAAGGACTCGATTTTCTTTAAGGGGCTGGTCACTAGGAGTTTGACTGTGTTCCAATGAGTATATGGGAAACACAAATTGGACTTGGTATGGTTTTTATTCTTTTTATGGGGGGAAGAAGAAGGCATAAGGCTGGGAGTATGGACCCAAGAGTATGGGGAGCAAATTGAAGGGTGCATTATGTTTAAAATTCCCAAATAATCAGTAAAAATGGTCATGTTGGGGGAAAGGCCAATCTATAAAGACAGACATGGGTTGGTAGTTGTTTGGGGGCTGGGAGTGGGAATGGAAAGTCAAGCCATTTAACCTCACTGGAATTCAGTTTCCTCACTTAAAAAGCAGGGAGATAATAGTTACTATTTGCTGTTTTATTTTCATTAAAATTTCTCATTACATTTTTAAAAAGCACATCCTACAGGAAGATGACTCAGGGGTTAAGAACACTGGCTGCTCTTGCAGAGAGAGAGAGACCAAGGTTCAAGTCCCAGAACCCACACATTGTCTCACAACCCTCTGTAACTCCAGTTCTACAAGATCCAACACACTCATCCAACTTCTAAGACCCTAGGCACACACACACACACACACACACACACACACAGTGCACAGACACACATGTAGGTAAACACTTACACATATAAAATAAAAAGAAATAAATCTCTTTAAATCACTTTAGCCACCAAGAACCACAAATTAAGACTACTTGGATATTCACCTTACCTCAGTCAGAATGACTAAGATTAAAAAAAAAAATAGATGACAAGAAATGCAGGTGTTGGGGGGAGGGGAACACTTATTACTAGTAATGAGAATACAAACAGCTGCAGCCACTTTAGAAATCAGTTTCTCAAAACAGGAGTAGAGCCAGCTATATCTCTCAGGTACACACCCAGAGGACTCCATGTCCTCCTGCAGAGATACTGGCTCATCCATGTTCATTGCCTCTTCATTTTGCCAGGAAATGGAAACAGCTTACATGTCCATCAATAGAACAATGGATAATAAAGATATGCTGCACTTACCTATGGTGTATTACTCAGCTATTAAAAAACAAAACTGTGAGACTCAGGAGTAAATGAATGGACCTGGAAACAGTCGTCCTTAGTGACATAACCCAGACACAGAAAGATGAATGCGATATGGTTTCTCTCATCTATAGATATTAGCTTTGAATCTTCATAGTTTGTATTTCATACTAGCCATAAGATCATGAAACTAGCATCTTAGGGTTTTGCTACTATGAACAGACACAATGACCAAGGCAACTTTTAAAAGGACAACATTTAATTGGGGCTGGCTTACAGGTTCAGAGGTGCAGTCCATTTTCATCAAGGCAGGAGCATGGCAGTATCTAGGCAGGCATGGTGCAGGAGGAGCTGGGAGTTCTTCATCTTCATCTGAAAGTCTCTAGGAAAATACTGGCTTCTAAGCAGCTAGGATGAGGGTCTTAAAACCCATGCCCACAATGACACGCCTACTCCAAGACCACACCTACTCCAACAAGGCCACACCCACTCCATCAAGATCACACACCCTAATAGTGCCACTCCCTGGGCCAAGCATAGACAAACCACCACAACTAGTAAGGAACCATGTTGGGGGTGGGGGGACACTTTCATGAGAGGGAAGATAAAACATATTAATACAAAAGTGAGATGGAATATAATGGAATAGGAAAGGTTAAATTGAGGGGAGAATGTGAGGGTGAGTAGCAGACAAACTACTGGGAGGGTTAACTAACACTGAAGACCTTTTGAAAAGGTCGTATGGAAGCCTATTACTGTAAATGCTTCCTAAAGTATATATGTTCACAGATATAAAAGGTGTTTAAGTAGAATTATCATATGTCTTACTCAGGGTTTCTATTCCTGCACAAACATCATGACCAAGAAGCAGTTGGGGAGGAAAGGGTTTATTCAGCTTACACTTTCCACATTGCTGTTGATCACCAAAGGATATCAGGACTGGAATTCAAGCAGGTCAGGAAGCAGGAGCTGATGCAGAGGCCATGGAGGGATGTTTCTTTACTGGCTTGCTTTCCCTGGGTTGCTCAACCTGTTCTCTTATAGAACCAAGACTGCCAGCCCAGGGATGGGCCCACCCACAAGGGGCCCTTCCCTCTTGATTCACTAATTGAGAAAATGCCTTACAGCTGGATCTCATGGAGGCATTTCCTCAACTGAAGCTCCTTTCTCTTTGATAACTCCAGCTTGTGTCAAGTTGACACAAAACTAACCAGTACATCATATAATGGGGTATCAATTTCCCTCTTAGACACAGAGGCTAACAAATTAGCCAGTTCCAGGAATGTGTTACTTCTTTCAATTTGTTGGCATTGTTGAAGTAAAGTCCCACTGACCACCCAAATATTACAGGCTGTTGCCAATGCTGTTGGTCATCCTTCAGAACTTAAACATAAGGCTTTATTGCTGAAGACAACACATACCTGAATCTTAGAAACATGAAGGGATCAAGCTGGCACTAACTTAGAAGCTTCATCTTTTCTGGCTAGCTTTTGTAGTGCTGAACAGTGTTATGCATACTGCTAGGGTAAAATAATAATAATAATAATAATAATAATAATAATAATAATAATAACAGTAATCTGTTTTATCCAGATGTGAATTTTGCAAGCTACAGTAACTACTGTCCTAGCAAGATGTGCCCACTGGTACTATAGTGGCATGAACATCATGGAAATGATCGATGATATTCTGATTGGATTTCAGGCCTGACCCATAAGATGGAATCCACATCTGGCTCCATTATCAGGGCCAAGAACTGTAGCTAGCTGGTCACACACCCAGAAGAGAATTTACTATTATTATTACTCTGCTAAATTTATTTATTATTATTATTATATTATTCTGCTAAATAGATGTTGTACTGGATAGCTTTGTGTCAACTTGACACAGCTGGAGTTATCACAGAGAAAGGAGCTTCAGTTGGGGAAATGCCTCCATGAGATCCAGCTGTAAGGCATTTTCTCAATTAGTGATCAAGGGGGGAGGTTCCCTTGTGGGTGGTGCCATCTCTGGGCTGGTAGTCTTGGGTTCTATAAGAGAGTGGACTGAGCAAGCCAGGGGAAGCAAGCCAATAAAGAACATCCCTCCATGGCTTCTGCATCAGCTCCTGCTCCCTGACCCGCTTGAGTTCCAGTCCTGCATCCTTTGGTGATTAACAGCAGTATGGAAATGTAAGCTGAATAAACCCTTTCCTCCCCAACTTGCTTCTTGGNCATGATGTTTGTGCAGGAATAGAAACCCTGACTAAGACAGATGTAGTATGTAAATGACTCTTAATGACTTATCCATATATCTATAGATTACTATATAGCTCAGATGACATCACAGAGCTTTCTTTTTGCAGTAGATGTAAGTTAACACACATCCACTAGTCAAGGTGCAGAAAATAAGAGATTACAAAATTCTCAGCCTTAAATGAGATAACCACATTATACCCATTCCTATTATGCTCAGAGATCATTGTGGAAGATAAGGCAGAAAGACTGTAAGAGTACAAGAGCCAAAGATGGTGAATGACTACAGGAAACAGCATCTTCAGGACACTGCAGGGAGGCTGCACCTATGAATCACAGGGGTTATGACATGAACAAGGCATTGGCAAGATTGAGTCAGACAGTATCCCAGCATGGAGTAGGGACAAATTCTGGAAATCCTACCCCTAGTTAAGGATCTATTAGCAACTGATAGCTGCTGGGAGATGGCTTAGGTTTGTTTTGTGTGTGTGTGGCCCCTGGTCAGCCAGCCACACTCTAGTAGATGTTCACATAGCCAAGAGTATATAAACAGCATAAATTAGACCCAAGAATTTTAAAAGAAGGATACAAAGTTAGCTGGGTATGGAAGTGTGTGTGTGGGGGGGGGGGATCTGTGAGGAGTTGGGTTAGGAATGAATATGATCAAAATACAAATGTAGGAGATTCTCAAAGAATTAATAAAAGTATCTTAAGTCAGAGAAATCTCAAATAACTCAATGATGCACCACCATCAAGACAAGTCCCAAGACAGCGGGTAACTCGGAGGAGGAAGGTGATCAATGAATGACAGGGTCCAGAAGGAACATGGCGAACAATTAATCAAGCAAGTGTTGGCTCCTTGAAAAATATGAACGACATGGAAAACCCCTAATGAGACTAACTAAAAGGAAGAGAGAGAAGACCCCCCCACCTGATAAAATTATAGATGAAAGGGTATGTGACATGTTCTAATAAGATCTTGCAAGCTTATATTCCAAGAAAGACTGGGAAACCTAAAAGAAATAGATCAAGTCTAAACATACAGGACTTACCAAGTTAAACCAATATCCATAAAATCAACAAGATTGAAACAACTGTAAAAACTCTCCCCACAAAGAAAGACAGGGACCAGGTACATTCACTGCTGAATTCTCCCACACCTTTAAGGAACAGCCAAAACCACGTCTTCCTCTCAGATACTTGATCGAAGCAATCAGTAAAACAACCACAGGGCTAGCTTAACCCTCACCTAAGGACCCCGATTCAGCCACACGCACCCCAATATTCTCTGGCAAGCTCCAAGCACAAGGGTTTTTCTTAGGTAAGTGCTTTCTGCTGTGGTTTTTAAAGCTAGGGAGCTAAAGGATATTACAGAAAAAAAAAACTTTTTAAAGCTAGCAATGATAAATATTGCAATAACGCATAGCTGAGAAATTCATTACCCAGCCTCCCGCAGGCAGTGCTGAATCTGGAGCGGTCATCTAAGCAACTTATAAGAACATCTCACTTCACTTTGATTGAATCAGATTTAAAAAAAAAAAATCAATTTCCCAGCATGAATCTAAGCTTCTTTTCAACTATCTGGTTAAAATATTTATCTTAAAGTAACAAGTTATCAAATAATTTTACATTTCTGATTATAGAAATGCCTCTAATCTTGATGGACTCAGAAGTAACTCAAGCATGATGTGCTGGGATATATATTACAGATAAAACCCATCCATTTATTTCGGATGGCACAGATATGGGCTACAGTAACATTTTCAGAGCCCTGAAGATGAGGTATCCGCAACATCATGTGCAGAATGCACAAAGCCTCACCGCTGCTCAAGTCCCAGCCTGTAAGATTGCTATTCCATTTGCATCAGTGAAAATATCCATTGTTTGCATTCTGAAATGGCCTGTACTCAGTGTCTTGTGGTTTTTTTGGTTTTTGTTTTTTTGTGGTTTTTTTTTTTTCTTGTGTGTGTGAGAGAGGGTGTATGGTAAAACTGAATGTAGAATCTTTGAATTACTGCTGTCTTCAGCTAAATTCAATTTGGTTCTACTTAAGCAAGCCAACAAAACATGGATACTAAAATAAAGGTTATTTCAAGGCTGAAGATGATTTTTCTATATTAAAACGTGAAGCATTTGTGAGTCTATGTTGAGTGTAGATGGATCCAGGACAAGGTGTGTTGGGGAATGCAATGCATAACCAAGGAAAGTAAGGATAAATGCAAGGCTAGGCCTCAGCATTTTGGAAGGGTGGGGGGTCGTGTGGGAGCTTTCCTCACAGTTCCTGGTATTCACTAGCCCTACCCCACAGCCCTTGTGTGTATACTTCCAACACAAGCTGGAGTTGGCTTGCTTGGACTAGTGGACAGAAGAGCATCCCTATTCTACCCTCGACAGCCAGTCAAAATCACAACACTGCGCCAACCACTAAGCTCAACCCCAGCATTCTCAAGCCAACCTCTTCTGAGCCAGTCCCCAAAAAGTGAATAGCCATGCCTGTGCAAAGGCCCCAAGAGAAGCTAGGAGGTAACACGTGGAGGGGCAGGTGAAGAAGACAGGTTGCCGGGGCTGAGGGGTGGGGGGATATTTGGAGGGAGCATGTGGAAAGGATGGGAGAGATGGCGTGTGGAGGTGAGATGTGAAACTCTTCATTTTTCTCTGAGAATGTCATAAAAACGCAGCCACAGGAAGGCATGTGAGGCCCTTAAATAACATTAGATAGTCAGTCCTGCAGCACGCTGAACCCTTGGATATGCCCCAGTAAGGCTGACACACTAGGGCTGCATCTGTAGGGAGGATGGGGAGCAGACAGCGCACACAGGAGAGTTAGCCAGGTCTCCTCATTTGAGGGGACGACTGATGAGATGCTGCAGAGAAATGAGAGGTTCAGAAGGGAGGCCCCCAAGGGTCTCCTGAGAGAGTCGCAGACAGGAACAGGAGAGGGAACCTGCCAGGGGGCCAGATGGAGAATGCAGCCCTGAAAGAAAGCAACAGGCATGCTCCTAACACTACCTGCCCTCCGATGCCTGAGAACACCGCAGACTTCATCCAAGGCGTTCTGGAAGACACCCACCACAGAGAGGCTTCACGTGACACAGAGCAGGGACGGGTATAGGGTGCACGGATCTGAGGCCGCAAAGTGGAAGTCACTAATAGAAGTGATTTCTTGGGTTTATGCAAAATAGATCAGATCGAGACACACGCACCCAGAGCACAGACCGGCACATGGCCCACCGTCTAGGGAGAGC
Source organism: Mus pahari (assembly GCF_900095145.1). NCBI lineage: Eukaryota > Metazoa > Chordata > Mammalia > Rodentia > Muridae > Mus > Mus pahari. Next base: position 26,956,273 of record NC_034596.1, read on the forward strand.
GGAAGGAAGGTTAAAACATCACAGCAACTGGTAGAGAGGGAAACAAAATGTTCTAGTCCCTGCTATTTTCAGCAGCCCTCTTCTCGAGCTCTACTCTCTAGGGAACAGCGAGTTTGCATAGAGAATCAGGTCAGCAACAGAGATGGGAGTTCCGGGATCTAAAAGTTCCCAGCACGCAGGAGCCATGACTGACACTGAGATTTGGGAAAGGAGCATGTGTGAAGGCCAGGTGTGGGGATCCCGGACTGAAGAGTACATCTGACCCAGAATGCTTGATAAACACCAGAGCGGACCAAGGAGAGCGGGCACACATTAACACAGCTAGGGGTCATGAGGTAGTTTGTGCAGAATCTAAAGAACAAAGATGGTTTACCCTGTTTAAAAAATCAACAAGTGGGGGACCCGCAGCTGGACCAGATCGTCCTGCGCCTCTTCTGCCCAGGAGGGGTGTTCGCCTGGCGGCTGTCCGCA
>NC_034596.1:26956754-26958004 GCF_900095145.1 Mus pahari
AAGTATCTGGAGTACTTTGCAGGCTACAATGCACAGGTCCAAGGACATGACTCCTCAGATTTATCCCAGCTAAGTGCCACAACCATGAGGGCGGGAGATCAGGCATGGACATTATAAAACCTACAAGGTACAGTGATTTATCGGCAACGACTTAAACCTTCCGAATGTTTCTCATAGGCAAAAGGAGAAACAAATCGAATGATTCTATTATCTCAAACTCAGAGTTCAGAAGTTCCTGCTCTGTGAGATGACAACGTCTGACTTTTCCTGGGGCTTTTAGCAAACCGCCATCTCCTCTTTCTGTGAGGAGACAGTCTCCTTTGCACATGGTGTAATTAAAATAGCTGACTTGCTCAAACATAGCCCCATTGTAGTAGCTAAGCCCTGTGCTGAAGAATGTCATCCCAAAAGGTGGCAGCATAATGAGCCAGGAGGACAGGGGGGGTCACCAGCAGGCTGACATTTGGTTCCAAGAAAAATAAACAGTCCTGAAACTCTGAGAAAAATACCAACTAGAACAGGCTCTTGAGATGTGTGCATCTTGGTATCAATCATTCTGCAAAGCGTGTGTCAAACTCTTCTCTGAAGAGCTGAGCTGTATTTATAAAAGTGTAAGTCAGCCATTATCCAGAAGATGGTATGTCAAAAAAATAAACATGCACAGAAGTCAAGACTGGGGCCGCTTCACAGGTTGCTGTCAAAGCATGTGGCAGGAGAAGCTGGGACATTTGAGACAAGCATTTGAGCCTGTGCCCTGGTGCTCTAGCTCTGTTGAGCCAAGAGCAACCACTAAGGACTCAGATATATATATATATATATCTGTAGGAGAATTACATAGGAACAAAATGGAGGGACCAGGGTCGGGGTGGAAATGGGGGTTGGGGGAGGAATGGGAGTCGGCATTTAATCACTGCTTCCTATATCAGTGGTCTGGGTCCTGTTCACAATAACTTGGGGTTCTGAGCTAACCATTGCTGCTCAGGCTAGCTACTGCAACAAGATCCTTATTCATTGAGGGTGTGGGATACAGGAGGACCTCTGGGTCTCACCATCCAAACAACCTAGCTGAACCAGTGAACTCCAGATTCAGAGAGAACCCTTATCTAGAAAAGAAAGAAAGAGGGGAAGAAAGAAAGAAAGAAAGAAAGAAAGAAAGAGGGGAAGAAAGAAAGAAAGAAAGAAAGAAAGAAAGAAAGAAAGAAAGAAAGAAAGAAAGAAAGAAAGAAAGAAAGAAAGAAGGGAAGAAAGAA
>NC_034596.1:26958264-26960095 GCF_900095145.1 Mus pahari
AGAGAGAGAGAGAGAGAGAGAGAGAGAGAGAGAGAGAGAGAGAGAGAGAAACAAGAATGGATCTTGACAGAGGAAGTCATCCAACAATGGCCCAAGACCTTCACATGCACATGTACACACATCTATACAACACATAATGTGTGCACACAGAACACACACATGAAACCTATTCAGAACAATCCCAGCTATTGCTGTACTTCATCATGGAAATGGGAGTTTAGCTCAGGTGCTCTGGCTTGGAGGACATTAAGAGCCATTGCTCCTGTTGGATTTATCCCCATAGTCATATCACAAAACCATCTGACTAGAAGGTACCATGACACTTAATGCCCTTTCTGACTGCACGGCTCCCTGAGTAATAGTCCTGCTGCCTCTCATCTGGGAGCCAGCACACAGAGCTGTGTAGATCTGTGCATTAAAGATGCAGAATTGAGAGTCCTCTCAGAAAGAGGACATTTGTTTTGCTTGTTTGTTTTTTCGCACAGTTTGGACAGGATGATCTTGTTTTTCTGTGTACATAGAAACAAATCACTAGACTACAAACAAGAAACAGCTTAGCAAATGTCAGGCTTGGTCGTAGGAGAGAAGGTGTGGAGAAACCATTCTGAAGTAAAAAGAAAAACCCTGTGCTTCTGTGCAGATAATTATAGGTGTTGACATCTGTTGTCTTAGGTCAGCTTCTCTTGAAATCTCAGCCTCATTTTACTTAGTGTCTAGTTATCATGACTTTAAAAAAGTCATCAGTCTGAACTGGAATTAGATGGCAATATGAGAAACTGACCAGGCAGTCTCAGACATTCTAACTAAAATATCTGTATCTTCAACTAGTTTCAGCTTCACACAGCATTCCATTTCTTTGCAGCAATAAAAGCATGCCTTGCACTGTGACCTTGCTAAAATACTTAGATGACTGCTGCTTGGTCCTTCTAGAGGATTCACTGTTTATGGCCATGCAGCCAGCGAGGACACTTGAAATGTGTGAAGGGAGCCTTGGATGTAGCAAGGTCCATGCCCAGCCCTGCAGAATCCCAACCATTACTAAAAATAATGCCATTAATAGCTCGTGTATAATAATGTATAAGAGCTTAATTTGTTTTTAAAATTCTATGCTAAGATTAAAGAGACTATGTGCCCACCATTGCACTATTGTCTTATGTTAATCTACATATTCAATATATAGATTTATGTTAGTCTATATACTCAGCCTGGCCTTGCTGTACTGTTCCATCAGCATACTTCGCTCTTCTTAGCATCCTCTCATTTCAACTAAAACAACTTTAACAATTCTTCCTTCTTCTATTTTTTTTTAATATCTCACTCTGTAACCGGTACTGACAGGGAACTCACTGTGTAGCCCAACCCAATCATAACTCAAAGCAATCCTCCTGCCTGAGCCCTTTAGAGTGCTAGGATTAAAGACATGAGCTGTTGTACCTGGCTCAGAAGGTAAGTCTGTTGGTGACCTGTTTCACAATTTGTTTGGCTAGCAAAGTAGAGAAAGTATCTCTCCATTCTGAAAGAGAGCTTCATTGTGCTTAGCGCCACACACTGGTAGACTTTTGCCTTCTGCATTTTGGATTTATCGGCCATTCTATTCTAAGGACTAAGGAAAGCTCTAGTGCATGTGGCAAGTGGCTTTTCTCTCTATTTTTGTAATTCTCTTTGTCTGACGTATCTCCCTGTGGTGGTTGTTGTCAATGTTCTTATTTTGGACTCCTTCATTGTTCTGTATCTAAATATCTATTCCTACAGTTGTGGGAGCTAGTTAGCCATTGCCTCTCCCAGTGGTCATTTTGCTCTCTCTCTCTCTCTCTCTCTCTCTCTCTCTCTC
>NC_034596.1:26960160-26975444 GCF_900095145.1 Mus pahari
TCTCTCTCTCTCTCTCTCTCTCTCTCTCTCTCTCTCTCTCTCTCTCTCTCTCTCTCTCTCTTAGTACTAGCCTCCTCTCATGGAAGTACTGACCCCTTACACTGTTTCACAGGCCCTTGCTCTATTTTGGCTCTTCTACCCTGCTCTGCCCTGCTGAGCTATGCCACTGAGCTAGTATTCAAATTGGTTAATGAATTTCTTGACCCCAAGTTCTGTCTGGTGCTTCTTCAAAACTTTGTTGAAATTCTAAATCTATTCATACACTTTCAACTGTTCTTCTTAAGAATTTTGTTGTGGTGATTTTAAATTTTCTGTCATGAAATCAATAACACATCTTCTCATGTATTTGCATATTTATATGATATATGATATATGATATATACTGCCAATGTTCGTGAAGGCCAATTTCTAGCTTTTTCTCTTACTTGTTTGGATCATGTGTCTGTGTCTTCCTTTTCATTGACCCATTAAGCTAACTATGTCCCAGAAAAGCCTCCATCTCCTCACAGACTGACCTCACAAACTCATCACAATGTGCCTGTCCTGTCAGCCTCTCAGACCTTCATTCCAGTCCAAAGAGCTCCCTCCCTCACCCTTCCTGCCTGGGTGCATCTAGAGCATGTTGCATCTTATCAATGTGAGCCTGACAAGACAGAAGCCAGTCCATTGTGTAGAGTTCAGAGCAATGGGATATGGACTTTGTGGTCTAGTTCTTTCTCTTTTCAGTGAAAAGGTGAGGGCTGTGGCTTCCCAACTAATATACTGGGTAAAAATAAGAGGTGATATGGAAATTGTGCTTGCTGGTCCATTCCACCTTCTCAGTACTCAGTGGCTTGAAGAACCTTTAATGGTCCAGGAAAAGCCCCTATTCTATATTAAGCAATATAAAGCCCTTTCACAGCGTTACAGAAGGTGTAATACTTGGCACATGGTAGACCTCTTCTTCCTATTCACTCTGTACTGAGTCGGGGCAGTGACTATACTGATTGAGGGGTTCCAGTCATGAAATGAATCCTCTGCAGCCTCCAGGGATCTATAATATTCTGGGTCTCACTGCAGCTCTGACACAAGTGAAACACAAACCAATATTTTACACACTCTGCCTTTTAGGGAGAATCTAAGAGTGGAGATTCACACCAACTTAAATAGAACTGTGCCAAGGCAGGGCAGGGGGTGGGTCAAGGGGTGCCTGGAGGTTTCCTGCTGATTTTGAAAGTGACTATTCTTTGCATTCCCCAGAGGGAGGGAGCTCAGCTACCTCCTGCATTCCTTGTGACAGGAACCTGATCTTGTGTCCCTGCTCAGAATCAATGAGGGATGAGGGGGTGTTCTGGGCTTCTCCACCATCTTGCTAATTGCAATCATCCATAATTGTTTTTCTTTTTTTCTTTCTCTATTTAGTTTTCTCTTTCCTGGATCTGAAGAGGCTCTGGAATCATTTTAAACTGCTGTGTGAGGGAAGAGTGGAGGAATGAGGGAGGGATTTGACACGTTTCTCTTTAATCAAGCAGACACTGAATTGAGTAAGTTCATTACTGGTGTGGTATGATGCCCTGCTGTCTTCTTCTGTGGTGTCCGGAGTAGAAGTCCCAGCCCCTGTAGAAAAGATTAAGCCCCTCCTGCCCCTGAGTGTACCTAGAAGTTGACTGACAAACAGTAAGACTGTAGCTCTATGAATCTGAGGGCGTGCCTCATTTGTGATTAGACGCTGTTTTCGTCTATCCTGCAGCAATACTGATCTGAACATGGGAAAACTTGCCTGGCACACCAACAGATAAGGATTAAGTAGAAAACTGTGCTGAGCCCTGATCGTTGGGTCTCAGATGCTCAGACAGGAACTTGAACTTTGTTCTGCAGAGCAGTGGCCCGCAAAGCTTTCTGTAAAGTACTACAGGGTAGGGTAAATGTTTTAAGCGTGGTGAGCTGTATCTGCTCTCTGCTGCCTTTTCTTCTTTCTGTTTGTATTTTAAGATCCTATAAGAGCCAAGGATTGTCTGCACAACTGGCCAGACTGGTGGCTGACCTGCAGACGGCTGAAGGCTATGTGTGGTCAATGTATTCCTTAGTGAAAAAGAAAGCCAATCTGATTTTAAAGATGACATTAGCCATCACTGAGATTCTAAATCCAGATAGTGTAAGAGAAATCTACTGCAACAGACACTCTGTGGGCTTCTAAATTCAGTAGCTAAAGACAAATTGATATTTGGTGTGTTGAGAGCCATGGCCCTAATGTGTACTAAGAAGCAAGAATTTGTGAAGAAACATTAGTTTCTTGTCTCGGTAGTTTCTTGAGCTACTTATTACAGATACTTGCAAATCTTATTGCCTGAGTAACTTGAATTTGTAATTATTTCTAGAAAGTCCTCCACCAAAAGTTTTGTTTGAAACTAAAAGTCTTACATGTTGTTCTCCGTCTGCCCCGGGGCATCCTTAAAATGGAGAGCCGCCGTCTCAAAGTTTTTGAAAACCAGAATATTCTGAAATAAATAATGATCCTAACAGTTTTATGCCGCACCATCTGTCTAAGTCTTAGGCTTTAAGATAAAACCTTGCGAGGAGCTACTGGCTACAAACTGCAGTCGTTTGCAGAGCCTTTTATGCCCTGCAGCAGAAGTGGGACGCTGCTTCACAGAATTAAATAATATAACACATTTTAATTCTCCTCAAATAACCAAAAAGATGAAATTAGCATCTAGCTGCTCATTGACTGGGGGTGGGGGTGGGGGAGTACACCAAGCCTTACAAAATGCATCTAAGAAAACATTTTATGAAATTCTTTTATTTCACAGGAGAACACCTTAATTAATTTTTAGTCCTTGTGATATCTATGTAAGTGATCTGGTCCATTTAGGTATGTATTTGGTTTGGAAGGGCCATGTGGAGAAATAGAGTAATAGTTGTCTCCAAGGCACTGGAGAGGTGGCTCAGGAATCAAGAATGCTCACTGCTCTTCCAGGACCTCAGGGTGATTTACAATTGCCTATAGCTCCAGTTCAATGCATCTGATGCCATCTTCTGGGCTCCTTTTGGGCACTGCATACATGTGGTACATGTAAATCCACACAGACACAACCACAACCACGTATATAAAAAGTAATTTTAGAAAACAACAAATGTGTATCTAAGCAACTCTAATTAAATACATAGGATGTAATGAATACATAGGATGTCTACGAATAGGAAATGGAAGAATATTAATAAGAAAAGGGGGACTAGTGGAAGACAGGTAAGAGAAGGCAGTGGGGGATATGATGAAAGCACATTATATATGTGTGTATGCGTACATTGTAAGAATATATATATATATATATATATATATATATATACACACACACATATATATATTCAAAGTACATTATACAACCACTTACATGAAATTGTGAGAAATATTGTAAATGCCTATAAAAGCATCTGTCTATTGATTTACAATGGGTTTGTCTGTAATCTGTTTTACAATAGATTTGTAGGTTTACATATTATTTACATTTTGTTTCATTGCATTCCTTTTTTTTCTTACCCTTTGTCTCACTTGAAACAGAATCTCCTTGTAGCCCAGGCTGTCCTCAAAATCCCTATGTAGCTGAGGCTAGCCTTGAACTTCTGGCCTTCCTGCCTCCAGCTCCTAGATGCTAGGCTTCCAAACCTCTGCCACTGTGCCTGACTTTATATTTTACAGAGGGTGAAGTGGGATCTCATCCTCTTTATGAAGGGCTAAACTATAAAATAAGGTAAGAGAGATAGAGGCTTTCCAAGAGGCACCAAGAAAAAAACACCTTTACATGAGTATAAAGAGAATTGATTTCACAGCTCATTTGAGCTGCTTGCTAATTATTTTAACTGTTAACTTTATTTGAGCCAAGATGACTAAAATAATTCCTTTCTTGGTAAGATCTTCTTGTAATCACAAGTTTCTTTAAGCCCGTTTTGAACTGAGCCAAAGCCAAGCAGATCTTGATTCTCAGAGCACCTTCACTGCCGTGCATAAAATTGTGTCATTTATGGGGTGGCCAGGGTGACCTCTATTTTTCCTCCCCTTACACAGCTGCTTTTGTTAGCTTGTTTCTTTTGCTTTTTTTTTCCCTGGTACTGTCACCTCCCTTACCCCCTCCTTTCCCCACATGCCACAAGGCCTCCTACGCCCTCTCACACCCTCCCCTTCCCTGGCTAGAATGCTGTATAGTGCTGCTTTGGGGATAGCATTATTTGTCTGCTGGTAGAGAGCAGGGAGTAAGCCAGTACCACCCTCCCAGGTCTGCTGCCTGTTGGAATGGTGCAGGCTAGCTCCAGTTTGGTTCATTTCCAGCCTCTTGCAGCTCTGTCATCTTTGAGGAAGCTTCCTGGGACTTGACTTTCATGATCATGTTGGACTGGTTGGGAGTAAGGTGTCTGGTTTGTCTTGAATCTTAGAACCAGCTCAGGTGGCCAAGGACTGGGGACACCCATTTATTCTTGAAAATCACATGGCCCAGGACCAAAAAGTTCAGACCATCTTCAAGGCAGAACAGGTTTGATTTGTTTGCTTAAAGCCACACTGCGTTTAATAAGCATTGGGCTATTTATTCGCTGGTAAAATGCATGTAAAGAAATTAAGAAACATGAAGAATAATGACTGATTCTCCCCCTCTCCAAACAAAACGGTACTTTATGGGTCATACAGTCAATTTAACTCCTAGGTATGCGGTTTTATGATCCTCACTAGTAAATTGCCTGGTCTTAGCAACTGGGTCCTAGGTTCCAGCACAGCTGACACTGGCTTCTGCAGCAGCCCTCCCCTGCTGGCTTTGCCATGAAGAGCGCTCCTGGAAGTAGGATTAAGTTCTAAGGTAGTTCCTTTTTGGTCTCTGTGTGGAAGAGAAAACGCTGGGGAAGGGCCACCATCAAGGTGCAGAGCAAAGAACTAAGAATCGTTGGAAATTTCAGGGTTCAGTCTGTTCAGGGAAGAGTGAGGCTAGAAACATCTACTGATCCGATCCATCCATCACACACCAAGCTGAAGTGGAATGGTGTCTCAAAGGCTCAGGGCAAAGCAGCCAGAGCTTTGGTAACTTCACCCGAGAAAAACAATTCCACCTCACATCACTGACCAGGATGCACGGGGGGGGGGGGGGCTGGGGGCTTGGTTCCAGAAATAGAAGCAGGTTCAGACACAGGAAACAGGTTCCTGAACCTCTGGGGATAGAAGGGGGTTACTCTGCGCTGGAATTCAGGTCAGAGTAACAGTTAGAGAGGAAATGGGAGGGAAGGGAGAAGGGGAGGAAGGAAGGGAACAAAGGCGTAAGGGAGAAATAGTTGATAGGAGGAGAAAGTTAGAGAGAAAGAATCCGAGAGAGGGGTGGAGGGAGAGAGAGGGAGCGAGAGAGATTCAAAGGAGAGTGCAGAGATTTATAATCATGCTCGATTAATTTTTTAATGACTCCCACTGGAAATGAACAAAGATTCTCCTAAATGCCTTTGTCATTTGTTGCCTGTAATTATGTTCAAGTTAGCGGAGTCCATTTCCTACAACAGACTGGTAGGATTAATAACTTTTGATCCTTTCGCATGTTCACAAAGCATCAATGCATTCAACATCTCAAGATAGCTGAATGAGGTGTCTGTGTGTGCTGGCCACCTGTTGGTGGGCAGTAAATCACCCTAAACAAAGCAGGTTAGGAAAAAAAAAAAATATGTGACGGTGTCCCACAGCTTTGGTGGCTCAGAGGTCTAGATAAGCTTGGCTGAACCTCTGCTAAGTGCTCTCCTTCATGCTGGACAGGCCTGGTGTTTCTTGACCTCAGCACCACGGCTTCTGCACCTCAAGGGCGGCTGGCCTTCAAGGCTCTCACTGATCAGTTCTCAACTATGGAGCAGAGGCACATTCTCCTACGGGAGAGGTTATTACAAACTCAGAAGACAGCATCTTCTAGCAAGAGGAGGTCAAGGTCTCTTGTGACCTCATTATGAAGAGGCTTCCTCCCCATGCTGTGTTCAGTAGGTCAGCAGCCATGGTCCCCAGAGAGAGATGACATGTCCTGTGAGTATTCAGAGGTGGCTATGAGGTCGCCCCCAATGACTTCTTGCCACTCTGTCCTCCACTCTTCTTGCAATTGAGCGGACAATGCTGGAAAGCCAATGAAATATCAGTCTCAGCACCTCTAGGAGCCCAGTGCCCCAAACCCCCACCTCTACTTATCATGACAGTAGCTGTCCTTGAAAGTATCAACTCTCATGCAGCTGGGTAGACCTGATGGACCTGGCCTCTGATAGCTTCCCACTATGAGAATCAGTCCATCTAGCTTCTATCAGTTTCTCTCTCAGGTGCCATGCATTTGCATACCCCTCCCACCCTGTCCTTAGGGACCTGGCAAATCCTACTCCCTTTCATCCAGTCTCAGAAGCCCTGCTGGACTTCCAGAATCTGGTTCTGGTGTGTTTTTACATAACGCAGCTTCAACTGACAGTCCTATATACTGGCCACTTGTTGCGGCTACTGTGTAGTTTTGTTGGGTGAGGGGAAAGGACATTTATAAGGAATACATACATATATATATATATATATATATATATATATATATATATATATATATATATATATAGAGAGAGAGAGAGAGAGAGAGAGAGAGAGAGAGAGAATCACTACCCAGCAGAAGGCATCTTGATCCTCCAGTTGTTGTCCTCTACCTCCTGTTCCATGATGTCCCCTCAACCTTAGTACAGGGTTGCACTGTAGATGTTGGGCCTGGATACTCCAAGCTCATTTATTCTCTGTATTTTGACCAATTGTGGTAAATAGCCCTTCCTGCTGCAAAATTAACCTTTTTTATGGGGGATGAGAGCTAAACTTATCTGTAGGTATAATTATAAGCCTTTAGAATACAGTTAAAAATTATTTTGGTTTAGTAAAAATGACAGTACTAGGTTCTTCTCTAGGGTCTATGACCATTCCACTCACTGGCATGTGGCCAGGTACATAATACCAGGTATAAATTCCCTCTCATTGAGTGAGACTTGAGTCAAACTAGACTATTGGTTACCCCTAAGATAAAAGTGCTACTATTGTACCACTGGGGATATCTTGCTGGGCCAGTCTTGTTGTTCATAGTCTAGGAAGGGCTGTTAATTGCTTTCTACCTTGGGAACTTGCATAGCACCGTCAAATACTGAAAGCCATTCCTCAGGGAGGGAACTTCCAAATCATTTGCAGCTCAATCCCTCCAGGTCATATTTCTAACGTGTGTGCTGTCTTCTCAACAATAGGGTCTTACCTTCAATTTTAAAAGCAACCAAGGACAATGACAATAGCCTATATTAATTTTTGCAGGGATGAGGGGGGTCTCATGAACCCACCCTTACCATCAACTCTAAGGGAGGCTTTCCATTCTCATTATTTACTAGAGAGTCTAAAGCTCTTGAAAGGAATTATCTCACTATGTGGCACAACTTCATGTGCCACTATGCAGTGCATATATATATATATATATATATATATATATATATATATATATATATAGTGCATGCTTCTAAGTGAGATTTTAAAATAACATTTCCTTGTGGGTTTTCAAAGACCCTTACTGCCTAACTGATATGAGAATGATTCACCCCCACAAATTTTCTGGGTCTAAATGGTGTTAGTGTCCTTTTCAGCCACTAAAAGATGAAAGGGGATTCTATGCACACACACACACACCCACCAGTATAAAGACTGTGGTCAGCCCCATGTGATGGGGGCATTGGAGATCAGGGGTTCAGACAGCAGTGTGGACGTGAAGGTAGGCTGAATTACTTCTTAGAGGGGGCCTACAAGGAACATCTACCCTGAAGTCTACAGAGCAGCAGTGAGTCTCAGCCACTGGACACATGTGCCAGCTGTCAATGTAGTGGGTGGAGGACATACTTTGGTTTGAGATGAGAGATGGCTCACCTGTATGTTAAGCAACTAACACATGTCCTGCCTTTGATGGCTTTATCCTAAATTCTTACGAGACAGGCATTCTGACTGGAGTCTTCAGACCTGAAGGCAGCATCTTTTCATAGCACCCCACTATATTTAAACTTTTAGGATTTCAGACTGCTGTAATGAATTGGTTCAGCCTTCTTTCATGTGATCCATAAGTAAAAACAGGAAAAAATGGTTTCTGAGTGTCTTTCTTCTGTGTGAAGAGAAAGACCCGGATTATTTACTGGGGTAGGGACTCACTTGCCAGTGTCTGGTGATGGTTACTGGGTTATGGGTGGCTTTTCTGTGTCAGCTATAATGAGAGAAGATAAACCCAGCTCCAGGTTAAGTGATGGAATGGGTAAACTGCATCTCTTCCTTTAGCTGAAGGGATGAAACATTGTTCTTTAAACCACCATTGATTCCTGAGCACTGATCTTTTTGCAGTTGATGTCTCTACTCTTACATAGTGGACTCATCAAAGAATGCCGTTGAAAACATGACTCTACTTCCCAACAGGTAAAGAGGATGGCTTTCTGTCTTTCTACTGGAGACTGAGCTTAATCAGAAATGTGCAGGCATTGGGGAATATGATGCCCTATTTTGAGGTGATAACAGAATAGAGGGCCAGACATCATGCCTAAGCCTAAAAACTGAAAATTCTTCTCCGCTATCCCTGAGTTGCTTCACTTGGGCACAGGCTACTCATTCAGCCCAAGTTCTCATCTGCATCGTTTAGAGGAGACAGAATTTTGTTGATTTTTTTCCCATATTCCCATCTGTTGTGATCTTAATGTTGGTACCTCTCCTCCTCCTTCATGTTCAACCTGTCCCTGGTGTTCAGTTCTAAGAAGTGTTGCAAGAAGTCAGTTCTAGGAAGATAATTAAGTCTTGAGGGTGAAGCCCTCATGGTCTAGTGGAGTTCGAATGAGAATTTGGATGGCACTATCCCATAGGCTAAGGTCCTATCCTGGGCTGACTAAAAAGGATGGAGTGTCCTCCCCCAAAAGACATTGCAGGTGTGGCTTCTGTGTCACATGTGCTTCTGTAGGTGGCAGAGAGGAGAGAGGTTATGTTTGTGCTCAGTGTTCTGATCTATGGGCATCTGAATGATTCATAGCCTAACATTCCCTGAAAAAAAGCAAGCCTGAGACAACCACCAGCCCAGCACCAAGGTACCCAGACAGGGATCTAACCTGAGATGACCACAAGTCAGGTGACATGCAGGCCCTGAGGGTAGGGAGCAAGCCGGAGACTAGAAGAACCCCAACTGAGACCACAGGCTTCATGCTGGAATGAGCACAAGACCTCACACAGGGTCACTTGGGTGGACCAGGCAGGACCAGGCAGGGAACACACCCAAGATAACCACCAGACTGATTACCACCACAGGGATTAACAGGGGGACTAGCCTGAGATGACCGCCAGTCTGGCACTGTGAATGCCTAAAGGGATAGACCACACCCAAAACTACCCCAGCCTGGCACCATAATGCATGAGTAGACACAGCACTCCTGAGACCGCTCCTGAGAGGACCTCAGATACTCAAAGACTCTGGGGCCACTAAAAGAAGAGGATCAAGTAAATGGTGGAGAAATGGAAGAGAAAGAGAAACAGAAGGGTATGGGCACAATGGAGAGAGCAGAATGGAGACTCGAGAGTAGTGAGGAGCAGCCTGATGTGAGTAGCTGGTGTTGCCACCTGGGATCATGGTGGGGTCCTGGCTTGTGCTACCATCAGGGTCCACATTTGGCTGTATGGCCCTGAAGCAGCAGGGGTCTACTACCACCAAAAGCCAGACAGACATCCCTGGTCTGGCAGCTTGGGCAAAGGAGAATTGTCCCCCTCCACCCTTGACCCTTGCCACCTCCAGCAGGCAGGAGAGCTGGCCTAAGGCCATTGAGAGTAGAAGAACTGGCTCTGTCCCTCAATAGCTACAATACAGAGAGGACCCTGTACCTCACCTGGGCAGCAGTGTAGACCTGGCCATGATTGCAGAGGTTGCTGGTGAGCCAGCCCTGAGAGAGAGTGAGTGGGAGAGCCAGTGGGCTGACCAGCTCAGATATCTCTCAGGCCCAAATCCAGGGCTTTGAATTGACTCGTCACCTACCTTATCCATGAACTGCTGGAGTACATGAAGGGGCTGGTCCTTCAGATCCAAAATTACAGAATCTCCATGACACAAGGCAACAACAGGATATCTAAGGGGCGTCCTAGTGAGGTTCCAGTATTGAGAGCATAGCAGAAGCCAGAGCCCTCGTACCAGACCAACGAGTCATCGCAATGAATGTTTGCAAGCAAAGAGTGTAGACTAAAAGGAGTACTATCAGACACACAGTGTCTGACACACTACAGCTTCCACAATGAGATTATTTTGTTTTTCTGTTGGAGGTAGGTTGCAGCGGTGGAGGGCAGGTATGAGGGGAGGAGAAGATGAGTGGGATTTTGGGGTGCATGATGTAAAAGTCACGAAGAACCAATAAAAAGGGTTTTGTTTTTTAAAAAAAGTAAAAAGTTAGAAGGATGGCCAAGCTGAGCACTGGCAGTCATCTCTCTCTGCTGCTGACTGCAAATGCAGTATGACCAGCTGCCTCAAGCTCCTGCTACCACACCTCCTCTGCAATGATGGACTGCACCTTAAAGCTGAGAGCCAAAAGAAACGCTTTCATTATGAAGCACTTTGGTCAGGGCTTTTATTCCAGAAAGGAAGTAAGTAACGAATACAGGAGATACCAAACTTTTATGCCCAAACCAGACCGTGACAAAGCGGACACCCAGGGGTCGTCTGTTCTCTTTCCTGTTCTACCAACGAGTGTGCTTTGCTTTGAGAGACACTAGGGACCCCTCACAGGTCTTCAGCCACGGATCACAAGTCAAGCATAGACGACACGATAAGATTGTCCTTGTGAATTCGGTTCCTTTTATTGCTTGTGCATTCTTGCCAAATTATATCTATCCAGCGTTGTACTTAGATCCTTGACAACAAGTGCGCCGTCAGGGCTGCATGTTAGGCCATCAGAGCGGTTTCTAAAAGCAGCTCCACTGGCGGCACGTGCCTGGAAGGTGTATGCTATCTCCAAGAGAGACAGCTGATGATCCAGACTGTTTCCCCTTTAGAGGAAATTGATACTTCAGCATATTAAGTAGAAAGAATGAGGGATAAGAGTTTCGTGTGCGGTGGGAATCTGCTCCTGATTTGGTCGTCAAGGATATTTACTTGTTTGAATCACCACCCGGAGGCTGCTGCGGGATGCACGTTTGTTTTTAAACCCCAAATAAAAACAAAGCGTGCAAGCCAGAGAGGCCTTTCTTATTCTGATGTTGAAAACGTATATGCAATTTAGAAAAAATGTTATCCACATGTCTCACATTGATATCGTTGAAGGATTTGTTGTTTAGTGAGCAATCTTCCAGACCTCTAAGCCTAACATGAGCTTCCTGAATCTCCATCCATATTTCCTCTTGAGTCCACAAAGTCTCTGGCCGCCAAATGCTAATGAATTCCATGCCTAGCCTGGGGCATCACTCTGGTACCCACTACCCTACTAGTTCTCCTTTGGGACCTTCAAGAGCAGTGAAAGTGATATCAATGGCCCTCAGGAAGGAATGAAGCTGTACCCAGCCACTTACACCATCCCCATTCCATTATCCCATAATCCATTACAAATATCCAGCCCTAGATCTTCATCTTTTCTTCCAGTTGAAGGTATTTTCTGTGCCTGCTCCTGCCTTTTCTTTCTTCTTCCCCTGGCTGGGAGCTGTTCCCTGCCAAGAGCCACTAAGAAGTCGATGCCCTTGGGTCTGAGAGTAAGAATCTCCGTATCACTAGGAGTTGGGGGTAACCTGGAACAGTGACAGAAGGGGCATCATGTCCAGTGTACAACTGTAGAATTTAAATGAGACAGCTTAGAGGCACACTGCTAACTCTGTGCTTTGAGGCACCAACCCTTTCATGACCCCAGAGTGAAATCAATACAGAGCCCAGCTCCAGGGCCTCTTTTCGCTCCCCTAACCAGATAACCTACTGACCTGTGATAGAGCCACATGGGAGAATGCTGAGGAGGAGCAATCGGACTTCTCAGGACATATCCCAGTGGATTAACTGGCATTGTGTAAGAGTCAGGCTTAAGTCTGCAGCTTCAAACAAGCTCAAACCTGCACATGGTGTGCAACCAGACAAGTCTATTCTGAGTGCGAGCCCAAGTTACTTCATCTGTGAGATGAAGCCACTTTGTTGGTGACTTTCTCGTGTGAGTTTTGGGCGGGAGGGGACATGGAACACATATCAGAGTGCCCTCTGCGTAGCTAATGCTTACGCAATGCCAGCCTCCCTGTCACCCTTTAAATATAGACCCCTTACAGTAGAATTCAAAGTTGTCCTAATCTTGCCTAATGGGATTACTGTGTGATAACACATAGAAGTGTGGTGTGGACACAAAAATGTCACTTTTTACCACGTGGAGAAAAACAGCTTCAAAAATAAGCACCTGTTGCTTTAATGGCAAAAGAAAAGAAAAACAAAAAAAATCTGAAGACCTTTGGCCATTTGGTTTGGTTTATATTTAAAAGATAAAATGCTTAGAAAGCCAAGCACGTTGACACGTGCCTGAAAGCCGGTACTGGATAAAGTGAGGCAGGAGGATTGTTACAAGTCTAAGGTTAGCTTAGGCTACATCATAAGTCTCTGACTCAACAAAAAGGATGTTTATGTGTTGTTGTAGTTGTTGTTGTTGTTGTTGTGTGTTACGACAGGGTAGGGTGGGGAAATGACACCGTGTTACATGTGGAGGCTGGAGAATAACCTTGTAGCAATGGCTCCCTCTCTCTACCTTTCCATGGGTTCCGGAGGTCAAACTCAGGTCAGCAGGCTTGCATAGCAAGCCCCTTCAGCCAATGAGTTATCTCACTCCCCCCCCCCATAATCTGTTTTGTAATAACACCAAGGAATACTGTTGCAAAACTAAAAAAGCATCCAGATAAACCTTAAAACATGGAGAGTTATGAGCAAAATAACACCGTTTACAGCCAGCGCTTGCCCCTGTGTGATGGGGCAGAGGTGTGGTGCTACGCTACATATTTTTGTATTTATTAGCAATTGTACGATGAGCAAATTCCGCCTTTAATAGACAGAAGGTTTAGCACGTTAGTCCCTTGTCTTATAAAACCATTTATTTCCATGGGCATCTCTGTAGCAGTAGAGGTCCCAGGCACAGTAAGGAATTTTACAATGGTTAGCATCAGTTCTGACTCCTTCAGATCCACGGCACTTAACCACGCCAACCGTGATGAAAGTTTAATGATTTATTATGGAAATATGGTGAATATTTATTAAATAAATGAGTAATTCCATTAAGACAAGATTTTTGCCATAGGAAGACCTGTTCAATCCCCATAACATTGTCTAAAATTGAAGGGAAAAAGCTCTCAGAGCTAGACAGTGCTAGAAGGACGGGGCTGGAACACCAGTCCTCGCTTCCTAACATGCTGAATCCAAAGGCTACGAGTGCAGCTCACAGTTTAGTCTCCGGGTCTCCTGGTTTACCATCCCTGTCTGTGTCTATATTCCTAAGCCATACTCCTTAGATGGAGTTGAGTATGGGCGTGTCTGACCTGGAGTCTCAGCCGCTGTCACATGGAAGCCTGGAAGCTCAAGAGGTCTCCATCGGGGCTCTCAAGGCCTCTGCCTGCCTGTCCAGTTTGGTCCCTAGCCATGATCACTCACTTCCTCTAGGTAGCTGTGCCCATTCACCATCCCTGTTCCCTGCTGGGGTCCTGGGCTCTCCTGTCTGACCTGTTAACTCCTTCTGTTTCCTTTCCCTCCTTACAGTATATCCACTGTTTTCAGTCAATAGGACAACCTCGCTCTTCAGTCCGCTCAGGTTAAGAGCCATCAATTGAGGATGCTTTCCCTCAGGACTCAGCCAAAGTTACTCTCATGCTTTTCTGGTTCCCTTCTTTGAGAGGGTCATCTACTTCTACAGCTACTCCATCAGTACTGCTGACTTAGTCTGTGCCTGCATCCCTCACCGTCTAACAGGACAGCAAACTGCAAGTGTGTGAGTGTGCTTGGGAAATCCCAGGTCTTCAGGTGAACTCATGCCTGCTGATTGCAAACAGCCAGATATGGATTCATCTATACAGGAAACTGAGACTACCTAAGTAAGATGGATTGGGGCTGGAGAGATGGATGAAGGTTCTAAAGCACTTACTGCTCTCCCAGAGGACCTGAGTTTGTTTCCCAGCATCCACGTGATGGCTAACACCACCTGTAACTTCAAATCTGGGGATCCAGTGCCCTCTTCTGGCCTCCACAGGGACCAGGAATGCACATGGCACACATTCATATATGCAAGCAAAACACCCCCACACATAAATACAAATTAATAAATACCTTAAAAATGGCTTCTTCTTCTCTGGTCCACATATAAAAACTCTGGGATAATGAGACAGCATGAAACCAAAATGAAAACCTGTGGAGGTGAGAACTCTTTCAAGGTGACCTTATGTGACAGGCTTTGTCCTAAAAGGAAAGTAGAATGGGACACATGTCCACATTACCCTCAGCTAAAGGGCTTTTCGCCCCATCAGGTTCTCATGGAGGAGCTACCAATGTGAAGGGGCAGTTTCGTGCAGACCTTGTGCGTTGATGCCATACAACAGGAGACTGTTGCTTCTGTGATGCAGCTACGTACCGCATTCACTGGCCTGCTCTAGCTCCTGGTCTCTTCATTCTAGATCAGCTAAAACCTGCAGTGGGCGTGGCCAAGACATCCCTGGCTGCCAATCACTCCATGGGCTGCAGCCTAGCTCAAGACAGTACTACTTTGGAGTCTCTGTCAAAAGCAGTTGATAATAAGAGGAAAATAATAGAGGGTCGGGGGGGAGAATAATCACAACACATTACATACGTGTGTGTGAAACTGCCAAAGAATAATATTAATCAATTAAAAAAAAACAATAAATGAGATAATAAGGCGTTTACGATAAAGCCCTATCTCAGATCATTTAGTTGGAGCTGGCTCTTACCTAGAGCCGTTTTAGCCCTATTAAATGTTAAGATTAATGAAATCTCACCTACATTACTTTCTCATACCAAAACGTTAAAAGTCGGGCTAATGAGAATACCTGATTTCACACTTCCGGACACTGTCTCTTACGGGTATCTGCCATCCTTGGGGGTCTTCGGGAAAAAAGGTGTGAGTGGTGTCTCCTCACATCATGGTCTGGATGGTCCTGGGTCCATGAGTGGTGTCTCCTCACATCATGGTCCGGATGGTCCTGGGTCCATGAGTGGTGTCTCCTCACATCATGGTCCGGACGGTCCTGGGTCCATGAGTGGTGTCTCCTCACATCATGGTCCGGACGGTCC
>NC_034596.1:26975484-26982856 GCF_900095145.1 Mus pahari
GGTCCTGGGTCCATGAGTGGTGTCTCCTCACATCATGGTCCGGATGGTCCTGGGTCCAGTGGAAGTACTGCTTGGGTGGTACTGTCTGTTATAGTTTCCCAACAACAGCTCATCTCACAGGATACATGTGTGCAAGTGTGTTGTTGTTGTTGTTGTTGTTCTCTGTGGGTGTTTACACACCTCTGGTATCCCCCCAGGCCAATCAGGAAGCTGTCACTGATCTCATGATGGCCCCTCCAGTTTATAATCTGTGAGTGATAATTTGTAGCTCTTGCTGAATGAGTGACTAGCTAACAGAAAATGAGAAGTTTGGCGGTTTCTACTAAAAAAGCCCAGTGACTAGAGCTGTGCTTCCCTGACAGCTTGGGGACCTGAGGTGCTCAAAGGTCAAGTGACTTCCTTAAAGAGATGCTGTGGGAAGGGAGAAGGGTCCTGTACCTTGTTCAGTTGCAGGCGGTTGAAGGCTTTCTCTAATAATGATTTCTACCTATTCTTAGTCACCTTAACTTTTAACTGTTCTACACATTATAATAT
The DNA here is from genome assembly GCF_900095145.1 of Mus pahari. Taxonomy (NCBI): domain Eukaryota; kingdom Metazoa; phylum Chordata; class Mammalia; order Rodentia; family Muridae; genus Mus; species Mus pahari. The sequence continues at coordinate 26,976,019 of NC_034596.1, forward strand.
TACTCATTGACACTGTGCTACTCGGTGATATTTCTTGAAAATGCTTCGTACTCATTTCCTACCCCATCAGGCCCAGGCAGTCTTCAGTTTTCTCCCAATGGCTACAGAAAGGCTTTATTTAAAGCACATAAGCGAACTCATGCCCTGGGTACTGTTTCTTGCCTGTCTGCTTTCACACTGTGTTATAGTCCCGAGGCCTGATCCATGTTAAAACTCCACTCACTATCCTTAATCACTACATTTTGTTTGCTGTTCACACGTTTATGAGTGTGGGGAGTTGGTTCCCATCTTTGTTGCATGGGCATACACTACAAGTCCATTTCCTGTTCCCCTGTGCTGGTGCTCAGCAGTGCAGGGTGATGGTGCAGTGGGGTGATGGTGCAGTGCAAGGCAATGGTGCAGTGGGGTGATGGTGCAGTGGGGTGGTTTTAGCCATTGTCAGTCATTGCCATCCTCTTCGTCACTCCTGTCTGCCTCTGGGTTTCCATTACACAGGGTCTTGTGCCATCCTGCATGCTGGTCCTCATTTTCTTTCACCTTTCCATTCTTGTTCAGATTGATCGGTTTCTGTATCCTGTTGGCATTCTCTGGCCCTATGACCAGTCTACACTCAGTCTCTGAGACTGTTCGATCACGTTTCCCGTACAGTACTGTATTTGTTCCTTCTAAAACATCCAGTGGGTATTATAGTCTCTATATTTTCATTGAGATTCCCTACATATGAAATAATTTTAATGATATTTTCACTTACTTCCTTAATCATAGTTTCTAGAATTCCTTGAGAACCTTTTTAAACAACTTTGCAGTTTTGGTTTGTCAAATTTGGTAATGAGACCAATTGTTGTGGCAAAACTGGAAATGTGTGCTCAATTCTTATTCATTTTTATGAAGTGTAGAGGCATAGAGATTTTTCTTAAAATAGTACAGCTAAGGAAAATCAAAATGGAAAGGTCGATTGAGAAATATTTCTAACGCTTGCAATTGAACTCTTGTAATTCTCCTGATTTCATCCAGTTTCAGCCATCTTTTCGTACAAATGTCCTGAATCCCAGAGCCCATGACTAGGGCAGGGGATGTCCCATGTGCTGCTGGGTACACGAGCCCTGCGGCCTCTCAGAAATGAATCCTGACCAGCAGAGTTGATGGTCAAAGAAAATTCCCTGTGATTTCTGCCCAATTTTGACACAATCTTGATCTCAAAAATTAATGCTGTAAATGCCTGCCCTCTTGTTTCTCTCTCCGTGCAGATAGTTTTCATTCTGTTGAGAGGCTTATGGGCAAATCTTCCTGATACGCTACCATAATGTTCAAGGCTGTGCATCCTAAAACAGCAGGTCTCTGATTCTCTGCTTTTCCTTTCTAGTTCGAGCCAATGGACGGGTTTGGGAGCAGGGTGAGGGTGGGGGACCTCAAGCAGACACATGAAGTGAATGACAGTTTCAGATGAAGTGGGCTTAGCAGCCAGCCTTTGTGGCATGCCTTTTTTTTTGTTTTGTTTCTTTGTTTTTTTTTTTTTTCAAGTAATCTCATTTTCTAATCAGTCTTCTTTCAACTCCTTGTCCAGATTCATCCTGGAGACTCAATTTCCTGGTTCAGTGGGGAGCATTTGTGCGTGGCCGACTCCACAGTGACCCTGTACAAAGGACAGTCATAGTAGTCCTGCAGGTGTCCGTAATCTCTTCAGTCGAAACAAACTGAGGCAGCTGGAAAGTAGTCAAGAGCGAGCCAGCTCAGCCCAGTTGCAACCAGCTAGTCTCAGCTTCTCAAACTGACAGCAGGATGGAATTGTTCTACAGGCAAAGGGACAATTGTACCAACTGTGGAGGTTTATGGCCCAGGGGCTCTACCGGAGCAGAAGTCTGAATGCAGGCTCTCAGATCAACATACATTGTTTCTGTCTCTGTCTCTTCCTGTTTTTCTCCTTTTCCCTCTCTCCCTCTCTCCCTCTCATTCTTACCCTAGCACTTGCTCTCCATAATGAACAATTAATATTTTTAAGGTCTCAGATATGAACTATCTTTCATAAACTCTTTCTACCCAGCAACATTTTCATTCACTGGTTGAAAATAAGTTTTCCATAATAAGTTTCCCTTCTGTTACCTAAACCTTTGTCTGTTGCATAGTGTTGAAGAAGAGGATGAGGAAGAAGATGAAGGAGAAGGGGAAGAAGAGGAAGAAGAGGAAAAAGAGGGGAAGGAAGAAGAGGAAGAAGAAAAGAGAAAGAGGACACAGGAAAGCAGGAAATGGGGATCCTGGTTAATCCACAAGAATTGAAGCAATTTATGCATTTGCCAATTGCATAAGGAGAAATGTAGGTGTTGGAGACACAAAATATTGAGCATTGTGGAGGGAAGTACCATTTTGTGTCAGATAGCTTTTAATTCCATTTTAAAGAGTTTTTTTTTCCACATTTAAACAGTCTCACCTTTTTAACTTGAAGAGAAACCATTTATTCAGCATGGTTAGTGATAAGAAAGGGCACTGGGAATCATGTTCATGAATTTTAGCTAATTAAGCAGAGCAGAGTACTCGCAGTTCAGGATGAACTTTGGTGGCATGTGTGTGGCCACTTGATGGAGTTGCAGATGTGTGTGACGTCACAAGATGTGGGACGGGCAGACATTCTGAGTATGTGTTGACAGTGCATGGCAACATCTGTAAGGCAAGGCTGCATAGTGTTTTGGAATCTGTTTTGTTCACCCCTGTAACACTTCCAGGTCAGTAATCTATACAAGCACTGTTTCCCTCCTATGTACATTGGAGATGCTCAGTGGTTAAGGCACTGGGGTTCTTCAAAAGGACCTGTGTTTGACTCCTGGCAGCTACAGGACAGCTCATAACTTCATAACTTGTCTGTAACTCCAGTTCCGTGGGATCCAACACCCTCTTCTAAGGGCACCAAACACACGCAAGGCATATATGCATACAGAGACACGTAATATAAATAAAAACACACTTTGAAACAAAGATTATGATACTATAGCTTCTTAGTTTATTTAAGACAAAATGTTTATAGTGAAATAAGCTCAGATATATGTATATATTTTTCTTTGCACATACATATACATATAAATAACTTTTCTTCAACTCAAATATTCAGAGAAGGTGTTGTTGATTCAATTAATGTTTGGTATTAATTAATCATGTTAAAAATTGGTTGTTTTGACTAACTGGATATGAAATGTTTTATGGCATTTAAAATTTGAAAATGTTTCCTGATTTAAGGCCAAGAATTTAGTTCTGCTCATTAAATATCAAATGTGTACTGTGAGCACGTGCTCTCCAGTTAGATCTGATGTGCTGTAAGTATCAATTGAATCTAAGAGGCTAAGAACTTTGTTCCTATCTTCCTTCCTCCATCACATGTGTGTGTGCATAGTACAAGAACGTGTATGTGTGTATCTAGTGAGGGTATATGTATGTTTGCATATTTATGCATAGTGTATGTGTGTGTGTGTGTGTGTGTGTGTGTGTGTGTGTGTGTGTGTGTAGTGCAGGAATGTGTCTGTGAGTGTGTATATGCAGAGTCCAGGCATATGTGTGTCTGTGTGCTTATATATAAAATGCATGTGTGGGTGAGTCAGTGTATGTGTGTGTGTGTGTACATAGTGCAGGCTGTATTTGCACGTGTGTGTGCATAGTACAAAAATGTGGGTGTATGTGTATATCTAGTGTGGGTACTGTATGTTTGTGTGTTTATTCATAATACAAATGTGTGTGTGTATGTGTATGTGTATGTGTGTGTAGTCCAGGTATGTATGTGTGTGTGTGTGTGTGTGTGTGTGAAGTTCAGATATGTGTGTGTGCATAGTGCAGTTATGTGTGCATAGTGCAGGTATGTGTGTATGTGTGTGTATGTATGTGTGTTTGTCTGTGTGCATAGTATAAGCATGTGTATGAGCCAGTGTACCTGTACTTGCATGTGGAGAACAAAGATCAACATTCGTTTCTTCCTCTGCCGCTCTGCACTTGAGTCTAGAACTCACCAGTTTGTATAGACAGAACTCACCAGTTTGTATAGACTTGCCAGTCCCAAGGGCCCTCCTGTGTCTCCCTGCTCAGCACTGGGATTAGAGGTCTACAGCACTGTACCTGGATTTTATGTGGGTGCTAGGGATCCAAACTCAGACCCTCAGCTTGTAAGCAGCTTACTAACTGAGCATTTTTCCAGCCGTTCGTTATTTGTTTTTTTAAGAGACTAATGTGTATCCTTAAGTAAATTAAAATATACATTTATGTGTATTTGATCTATAAATTATACAGTTTTTTCTTAAACTGAGGTATTCAAGTAGCAGCTATTAATTCAAGTGTTTTAATAAAGATTAATCACTGTGAAATGCCTTATTATATAAAATTGTTTATACGAAATCACTTAAAATTGAGAGGATTACTTATTTTTATGTGTTGTTTGTTTGTTTGTTTGTTTATAGGCCTGGCTTTTAGTTCCCCTCGGTAAACACACTGTATGAGCTATGAGAATGTAGCATTTTGATGGCATGGTGGCATAAGTTTATGATTTAATATCTGAAGGACTGAAGTTAGATGATTGCCCAGGTTCAGCATGGACTGCCAAACAAAACCCACATTAGGAGAAAAAGAAAATAAGGTCTGTAGTCAGGTGTAACATTCGCCATCATGAACCTGTTAAATCAGAGCCGTTGATGGCCTTGTCCCCGGTGTCTGTATTTTCTGTCATGTTTTCTCCAGTCTTATCAGTTGCTCCAGAAGCAGAAAGACCTGGATGGTTAGACTTGAGGACTCAACTAACTTCATGAGACTCAAAGTGGAGATGTTATCTGCGACTCTGTTGGCACCTGATTCTTAGCCGCAGCTTTCAGTGTGGTGTGCATGCCCCACTCCAGTCGGGGGGGGGGGGTGTGAAGGTATAGTCTGAGCACATGCTTTAGACTGGTTCTCTCTTTCCTCTTTTTCCTAAGGTCCTCATAATTCTGGACAAAAATCCAACATATTCGTGGAGTTTTAGCATGCCCTGCCCTTGCCCTGTCCTCATCATAAACAAGTCACATGCACAACAACACACATATACATGCATGGGAATAATAAATAAATAAGTCACATGCACACCAACACACACATATGCATGTGAATAATAAACAGATAGAGATAAATAAATGTAATGAGAACCTCAATGTGATTAAATTTAAAGCCTTCCTTTTCTTATTTTCAGATGTATCTTTATTCTTTAATTGTGTGGATGTGGATGTGGATGTGGATGTGGATGTGGTTGTGGATGTGGATGTGGTTGTGGATGTGGATGTGGATGTGGATGTGGATGTGGATGTGGNTGTGGATGTGGATGTGGATGTGGATGTGGATGTGGATGTGGGTGCCTTTGGAGGCTACCCTTAGAGATGGAGATATGGGCTATTGCGAACTGTCTGCTGTGAAGTCTGGAAATAGGACTCAAATCCTCTGAAGGCCCAGGACTCCCTCTCAAGCCCCGCGCCCAAACTCTGTCTCCTGTCACCTTTGGCTTTCTTCCCTCCTTGTGATTTCTCGGCGCCCTTCCTTCTCCATCAACCTAGTACAGAGACTTGCTCATAGTAGGTCCACAACACGTGTTAATTAGAAACAGTGATGACTTTCATTTTCTGGTCTTTCTTCTTTGAAGCCATTAGTTCTCAATTTATGGGTCGACATGGCTCCAGCCACATTTGTAGCAGAGGATAGCCTTGTCAGACATCAATGGGAGGAGAGGCCCTTGGTCCTGTGAAGGCCTGTGATGCCCCAGCGTAGGGCAATGCCAGGACAGGACAGGGAAGTGAGAGTGGGTGGATGGGGGATCACCCTCATAGAAGCAGGGCAAGGGGGGGTGGGATAGGGGACTTTCAGAGGGGAAACCAGGTAAGGGGATAACATTTGAAATAAAGAAAATATCTAATAAAATTTTCAAAAAAAAAAAAAAGAAACTGAAACTGAATTTATAGGTTGAGATCCCTTTTTGGCAGGGAGGGGGTGTCAAATGACCCTTTCACAGGACTCACCTAAGACCATCAAAAAATACATATATTCACACACTATAATTCATAACAGTAGCAAAATTACAGTTATAAAGCAGCAAAAATAGAGATAATTTTTATGGCTAGTGGGGTCACCACAACATGAGGAACTATATTAAAGGGTCACAACATTAGCAAGGTTGAAATACAACTGTTATAAACAGACAAGGACACTAGGGGCTTTCCATTCATTCTCCTGCAGATTAAATGCTAATGATAAAAACCACATCCCACAGTTGCAGGAGGATTTTTTTTGTCTTTCATTGTTTCTAGCTGGTTCTACTATATTCACTGTGAAATTGTAATGTAAATTAAAACAACTTCCCTCTCCCCCTCCCCCTGAGTTAATGCTACTCAAAATCGACTTGCAGATATTCAAAAAACAATGGCCCTTTGCAAGGCATGAATGGAAGTACTGAATACTCAGTAACCTGGCTATTGTCTTCAGTGGCTGAAGGCTGCAGGCATCTGTGGATTTTTCTACAAAGAATTTTTTAATGGCAGATGTTAAAATCTGAGATTCCTGCCCTTGTTCATGGAACATGTCCAGCCAATGGCCCATACATTAGATTACTTGGATGTGTGTTAAAGTACGAGCTCCAGAACACAGAGGAAGGCTAATGACAGTATTGGCTTGACTGTTGCATGAAGACAAACAAGAATATTTAAAAGAATCCCCAAACACAGTCTCTCTCTGTCTCTCTCATTCTGTCTCTCTCTGTCTCTCTGTCTCTGTCTCTGTGTGTGTATGTGTGTGTCTGTCTCTCTGTCTCTCTCTTTCTCTCTGTCTCTCTGTCTCTCTGTCTCTCTGTCTCTCT
>NC_034596.1:26983337-27016569 GCF_900095145.1 Mus pahari
TGGAACACCTTGGCCTGGTCTGCTGCTTGGTTTATCTGCCTGCACCTCATTACCAACAGTGTTGTTACAGTTTAAGGAGATGGAGTCCCCGCATCCCGGAATGCACATTGGTACCCAGTACTGCTTCAGAAACGGGGGACGGGCCTTGTAGACTATCAGAACTGCTCACGCTTGTGGAGCTTAGGAACACTGAGGGAGTCAACAGAGAAGCTTCGACCTCCTTTCCCATTTGTTCTTACTAATAGTCTGCATGGAAGACAAGAAAATCTTCTAATACAGACGGATCTGTATTTCCCCCAAATTATAGGTGACATCAGACCTGATTGCTCAGGGGTGAGACTGCTTTTAAAACCAAAGGACCTGGGAAGAAACGTCGAGAGCTGCTTCCTCATTCCTCAGTCTGAGTTTCCCCAGGGTCACAGCTCTATATGAAGACAAAGGTCTCCATGGGCAGGGCACTGGCGTTAAAGACTGAGAATCCAATGAATGGGTCTGTGGGTGTAGCCCGGAGGAAACATCTTTCATTTCTGTTGTGCTCTTTAAGCCATGTAGAGGACACTCTACTTCAAGAATCATCTGTGGTGATAACTAGACTTTAAGGAAGTCTTTATCATCTAGGTCTTCAACCTGTGTCTGGTAATGGTGTATGCGTTAGTATGGGGAGCTTGGCAGAATTTCTAGTGTTCCACAGGAGCCATTGTGCTTGAGGAGGCTCAGAGAGCTGGGCTTAGTGTGTAGCTCTCTGGAAACTTGCAGGGCCTCCTGCTTATGCCCAGGAATGACATCACTGACATTTGATTCTGGTGGCTGCTGCTAGTGGACTTCTGGAAGGATGTGGGGCAGGAAGAGAGCGCCCCTGCTGAGTCCAGATGGGGTTTGTTTGGGTCTCAGCTTCCAAGCCATTGCTTCTAATTGGTGGACTTGGCATGAGGAGGGAGACTGTGGTCCAGGTCATTTGGAGGCTTACATAAATCTTGTCCCTCAAAAATAGAAATGCAAAGAACTTTCTATCTTCAGCTATCAATAACTATATGATATATCATAATATCTTTTTAAAATATCATTTATTATTTACTGGCAACAACTGACTGTGCTATTTTCTGTGTAGAAATGAAGGACCCTCTTCCCATGTTTGTGATCTCTACATCCCTAAACACACAATGCTCTAATTAAATATGTACTCACAACGCCAAGCAGATACTCCAGCTGCTTTTTATAAATTAACTCTACTCAGATAATAACAAAACTTCCTTTTCTTAATATGGAGCATGTGTATGCTTTGAGGGAGCTCCGCAAAGCTCCTCGGGGTTGAACGTGTTCCCCATTTCCTGTATGCAATGGAATCAAGCAGAACAGTGGCCCAGATGCCAATGGATGCCATCATCCATGCCCACGTGCGTGTCAACTTTCAACAATGGCGCCTACAGAGCACAGCTGCCTTCCTTCAGAGATCTGAAACTGGCCCTTTCTGATTGTTTTTCCTGCGAGGAAACCTGTGCAGTGTCTGGGCCCATCTAGCAGGTCACCTTGGTCTTAACGTTTAACTTTCTGAAGGTGAAAAACAGTATCTGTGGGAGGTGTGTTAGAGCCTCCTCTTGGGGAGGAGGCTCTGAATCTGCAGACGCGCCACTGGCTGCTCACATCCAGGGTTGGAAACCCACAACCTCCTTTCCACATCTAGCTCTGCTGTTTCTTTCTGTAAACTAATCCACTGACTTCACTCAGCGAGTGTTTATCAGCACTGGGCACCTGCTGCTTTGTGTACTTTGGGGAAATTAGAAGCAAAGGACTCAAAAAAAAAAAAAAAAAAAAAAAAGGCTGCTTGAATTCCAGAAAGATTCTGCAAATTTCTGCCCAGCTGCTTTGACCACCGAGTCCCTGAAAAGTGTAAAAATTGCTTTCTGAGCTCTTGGTGAAGAGAGACTTTGATTAATTTCCTAATTCTGGCAATATACCAAATCTTTCCAGCGCCTATAAAATGTACATTCTGCTGTGACAATTGCACTCTGCTGTGGCAAACACTGAATGATACTCAAACAAAACTACTTCCATTGACTTAGTCAACAAGTTTTCTTCGTGTACCTACCGTTTACCTGACAGTGATCTAAGCTGCTGGGCTATCCCAGGGAAGCAATCTGTGCCCTATTGTTCCCATCCCCTGGACTCCCAGCATCCTCCTTTGGGAACTTCCCGGGCTTCCAATATCCTCCTTGGGAAGTTCTGTTTTGGGGTACAATGTCCCACCACCCGTGATGAGCAGAAGACCTTTGCCCTCATCCTCAGATCAGGTGATGACGGTGATGGAGCAGTCTGTTTGGAAGAATGATGGCAGGCTGTTGAAGCTGACATTTCTAAACAGTGACTTGATATGGATGTACACAGTGGCTACTTTGACATTTTACCGCTTCTCCAAGTTGACTGCCGTAACTCAAAACTTCAAACTCTCACAAGTACCTTCTTCAGAGAGGTCTAGTTGTTGGGGTGAACCCCAGATTAGACTGCTGCCTATAATTAGAAATTCCTTTTCTCTTTTGTCACGTCTGGGAACACTTACTTTACTGCAATGACATAGATAGTCAGAATGGTTATTCAGATTGACTTAGCCTCAATCCCAAGGATCAGAGTGGCTTGTAGCCTCCAACTTCTGTGTGAATACAGGGACCACTAGTCTTTTCCAGAGTCTTGGGCCCCACCTGGAGATTTGACAACATTTCTCCAAGGGTCTACAAAGTGGACTCCCCTCCGTGCATGAGTACCTAAACTGTGATTCCTCTGCTGAAACGACAGCTGTACAGTGACATCTACCCACATCTCCTGCCCCGTTCAAATTGCTCATTCCTGTACCTGGGAGATGTGCAGCAAAGTGTGGCGTAAGGATGGCAGGGAAGGAAGACCTAAGCCTGCCTGGCCGCCATGCTCAGGCCCCTTCCCGGCATGTGTGCAGTGTCTCTTACTGGAAGGACATCAAGATGCACATTAGGTCTGCCAGTCCTATCATCTGGTGATGCCTCCAAAGGGCTCCCCAGCACTTTCTCAGGTTGAGGATGGTCTTGTGGGCACATAGGACAGGAGATAGGTTACGAAGTGGCAGCTTTCCCACAATTCCTCTGCTGCTTTAACAGATCCTTGCTTCTTTGTATATATATATATATATATATATATATATATATATATATATATATAGACAATTTTCCCTAGGAAAAGTCTTTCTTCTTCACCTCCTCCTCCTCCTTCTCCTCTTCTTTTTCTTCTTCTCCTTCTCCTCCTCCTCCTTCTTCTTCACCTTATGGGTGCAATTCCATTTCACTGTAAATGACCCAGATCATCTGAGAGTCTCACACTATTTCATTTTCAGAGTATGCAGGACCAAGTGCTGGGAATGCAGACCCCAGCCAGGGACCTCTAGCCAGTGCTTCCTGTGCGGGGGTGGCAGTGCTTACCCTGGCCTGTCAGGAAACTCAAATGCAAGAGGCATGCATGGTGCAGTACTCACCTTCCAGGGAGATGCCTGGCAAATGGGAACTTTTCTTCTCCATTCCAGTCTGGGAATGATGAAATTAGAGGCAAATCTCATTCTTAAGCAGTTCCATATGCCATCAGAACACACTGGGAATGTGTTTGTTTGTTTGTTTGTTTGTTTGTTTTTTGGGGGGTGGGGAAGGTTGTCCAAATCAATTTATAGGAAAACCCTGCAGAGCTGTATTCATGAGTTCAATGTTCTGGACCGGGTAGAATTGGCACCTACCCTGTGACACTTTATTTCTGTTTTGTGAAGAAAGTAATACTGAAATGGAATCTTCATCTGAGAAATATAACTGGTATCTGCTGTAAGGATGCAGTCTTTGAATCCATCCTACCTGGCTGCAAATGCATTTTAAACCAATTCATTCCCAACCCCATCACACATAAACCATGCATGAAGCCAAAGGCCCATTTCCCTGTAGTTAAAAGGAGACAAGAGAAGTAGTACGTTTCCAGCCTGGCCTGATGATGATGATGATGATGATGATGATGATGATGATGGTGATGATATGACAACGGTGATAATAATGATGGTGAGGAGGAGGAGAATAGTGGTAATGGTGATTATGACAGTGATCATGATGGTAATGATGGTGATGATGACCAGGATGATGATGGTGGTGGTGGTGGTGGTGGTGGTGGTAGTGGTGATGTCAACTATGATGATGGTAGTGATGATCCTAGTGGTATTGATGGTGATTAAAAAGAGATAAGCCTCTTTATCTTGTTATTGCTTTCTCTTTATTTTGTCCAGGAAAACTACGTTTAATGTTTTTAAAGGAGCAAGGCTTTCCACAGCAGTGTCTGATGTCACATCTGGTGACTTAGTGACTTAAGGTGGTGTCGTCTCTCTGTTAATCTTGTCCGTCAGAGACTTGACCTCATCGTGTTATCTCATTAGAATATATGAGTTTTGTTCTGGTTCTCTTACGGCCACTGCCCTGTATTGATCACTGTTTCCATAGTAATTGTTAACCTATCAATCAGACAAGATAGGTACAATGTAGAGATCTGCGTAGGCTGCAAGTGTTGGCTATATCCAGTTATCCGACCAAACTCCACCAGACTGGACAACTCCAGCACCAGATGTTTGTTTTCCACAGGAGGTTGGAAGTGACCTTCATCCTGTGTGTGATGGGTGGCAAGCAGTGTCTCTGATCTCTTCTCTTCTGATATAAACCCATCTTGAAGGGCCTCCTCCTGACCTTATCTAACCGGGTCTCACCTTCAAGTTTCATTCCATTGGAATGTGACTTCTAAGGGGACACTGGCTTTCCTCTCACAGTAGCAAGGTATAGGTAAATTTGGGGACATAAATTCATGGTTAGTCAGTAAAATACCTGCTATTCAATCATGAGAGCCAGAACTCAATTACCAGGACCTGTGTAAGAAGGCAGGCATGTTATTGAATACTTATAATATTGGATCTATGGAGGCAGAGGCAGGCAGATCCCTGGAACTCTTTGGCTAGCTTAATTAGAGAGTCCCCAGCCACTAAGAGACCTTGTCTCAAAAACGAGGTAGATCACGCCTGATAAAGAACACCTGAGATTGTCTTCTGGACACCATGTTCACACATGCACGCAGGCAAGCCCGAATACACCCATGATGAAATTCAATCTTGACATCCATTTCACAAGTGTGTCTCTCAAAAATACGAAAACATCTTAGTACTTGGCTGTGCTCACTAGACCAAGTTTCTCCCACCTGTTTTTATCCTGTGAGTTTCTCTTCTAAAGCAATTATGACAGCAATTTTGAAGGAGATTGTTATTTCTATTTGTCTGGATTGATCGATTTTTCCTTTAAATTGCCTGTCATTCTTTCCACACACTGTAAGAAAAGCTCATAGAATGTGTCTATAGTGGGAAAAAGACATCAGGTTCAAAGCTAGAATCTCAAAAATCTAATTTGAACTTGCCCAAAGCATATGGCCTTAAGCAAAATTCTGACCCTCAGTACCTATAGGTGAAAGAAAATAATTCTCTCAAATTTTCAGTAAGATTATATGGCAAAGGATTAATTTAATTCAATGATAGTGTTTGAAACTAGCATGGATATTAAATAAACGTGTCTCTCGTTTCATTCCCAATATAACTATCACTTGTCTCTAATAGAGAACATTTTCTTTAGATGCTGTAAATAATTTTCAATGGAAATTGTGGGCACATTTGATGACATCATTGTTATGAGAAGTAACAGCTAATTGTTCGGTGGGAACCATATTAATGGTAAAAATTCTAGACTAGGAAGAATGAATTGAGCAAAAGGGGGGGTACCCAGGATCACGGGGATATATTAGCCAGTTTTCTGTTGCTGTGATAAAGTGTTATGACCAAGGCGACTTATAAAAGACGGAGTTTATTTGAGCTCCAGATTCCAGAGGAGAGTCCATAATGTCAAGGGAGGCGTGGCAGCAAGAGGTGTGGCAGCAAGAGGCCAGCATAAGAAGCTGGGAGCTCATGAACTAACCAGTACCCCCTGAGCTCGAGTCTCTAGCTGCATATGTAGCTGAAGATGGCCTAATCGGCCATCATTGGGAAGAGAGGCCCCTTGGTCTTGTAAACTTTATATGACCCAGCACAGGAGAGGGCCAGGGCCAAGTAGTGGGAGTGGGTGGGTAGGGGAGCAGGGGTGGGGTGGGGGGTATAGAGAACTTTCGGAATAGCATTTGAAATGTAAATAAAGAAAATAATAAATAAATAAATAAATAAATAAATAAATAAATAAATAAAAAGAAGCTGGGAGCTCACATGTTCAACCACAAACATGAAGAAGAGAGAGAACTGGGAAGAAGAACTGATCAGGCTATGAAGTCTCAAAGCCCTCCACTGGTGACATGCTTCCTCTAGTGTCACCTTCCCAAGCACTGTCATCAACTGGGGATCAAGTGTTCCAATATCTGAGCCTACGGTAGACATTTCTTATTCAAACTACCCCAGAAAGCATCCAAAGAGAGGAGATATTCATGATGGTAAGGTGCATGATAAAATAACAAGATACACTAATGGATTAATGGGAGACAGAATGATGCTTCTTCAATGTAATCATGGCCTAGGATTAGCAAAGATTAATGTGCACTTAATTGCATGTTTAAAATGTCCCACTTAAGGGTCCTTGTTCATCTTCCTTACCTTCCGGACCTGTGTGCCTCTGCTGGGTTTGTCATTACCAACTCTACTGCTACAACCTTGGATTTAGCCATCTCTCATCAATATGTAAAATAACAATCTCTTTATACAGAGGGAAACTTGCCTCTGGGATGTCAAATGTTGTTGTTGTTTAATAGAACATGTACGCACACTGCAAGATGCCTGGCAGGTAGCTAGACACACAAGAAGTTCTGCAGGTGAAGGTCATAGAGAGAAAAACAAACCCAGCTCTAAACCTCAGAAAGAAATAGCCAGTACGCCTAATTAAATGAAGCTAAAATTAGATGCGATTTTAAAGTCATACCTGCAATGAAAAGTTTGAGAAGTGTTGCAGCCAACTAAAGAACCAGATAACTTTAAAATGAAGAACTCGGTTTTCTTCTTTCATTAACTTCAAAGCATAGAAGTGTATCTTTAATAATTGGAACGTCAAGAGAACTAATCTATTAACGTGGAGAAAGAAGCTGAGCCTCACAGACAAGGAGTGGCTAATTGCAGGAATGGCTTCCATTCCCTTGCAGATCCTGGCTTCCTTGATGATTTCCTAAGCGGGTTCAAGGGTGAGACATGCATGCTGACTTGAAGGCTAAAGTCTGATTGCAAGTCTTTGTGTAAACATGTCTTTCTTAAGTGCATAGTCCACTAAAAAATAAAAAATAAATAAATAAAGCACACACACACACACACACACACACACACCATTTATGTTAAGTTGGTTTGTAAACTTGATTGAGCCAAAAGGCTAGGAAGAGACAAATGGAAGGTTTTGTGTATCTTCTTCTTTTTTATGGCACGAGGGATTAGGGCCATGGCCTCACACATGCTAGGGCAGTTCTCTGACACTGAGCTACTTCCTAGGCCTTGAATTGAGCTTAAACAGTATCGTTTCAGCCGCTAATAAAAGTTATACTGTCCTTGTAGTCATAACTCTCAGGTCAGACGTGGGAGAAAAAGCACACGGAAAAGGTGTACTTCCTGCAAATGTGCCTCTCTGCACACACACACCCTGGTTAGAACAGTGTATTTGGTAGCCTGGGACCCATGCTTGCATGCACACGTCTCTCTGAACAAGGTAGCAAGCTTCTCCTCCCCTCAACCCCTACATCAATGGGCAGATGTAGATTCTTTTCCATCTGTTCCACTTGTGTCTGGGTATGGAAGCAAGAATGGCGATTTAGTCTGAGCTGATTCTGAATGTGTGGTCAATGAGGCAAAACTGTGACCCCAGGTAAACTTTTAGAGTGGATCCCCTGTTTACTGTCTTATTCCTATGCCTAATCAGGCATTCCTTATGATTAAAATCAGGTATGTTATGAAAAGGGATACGAGCGGATGAATAATGAGTACGTAACTTAATCTGTCAATCAAAGTAGACAAGCACACACATTTTGTGTCCTGCAAATTAACTCTTCTTTTTCTTGATACCTAAGAGAGGAAACCCCAAGCAACAATCAGAGCTGCTAAGGATGTTCATCTGGCTCACTGTCAGTCTTGACAGTGTACTTCTTTTTGGCCTGTACTATCACTTTGAAGAACGTTGCCTTGCTACTTTGCAATCTGTGTGTACCTTTATTTCATTCTTGAAGATGTTAGGAGTCTTCAAGCATGCCTCCTAGACCATGACCAACAATAACAGATGTATTATGACAGAAACAATCATTACATTGTGGTAAGGAGTAACACACACACACTACCACCACCACCTTATTGCCACTGAATCCACATGGTCAGCTGATGGATGGAGCCCTCTGTGCCACACACACACACACACATATGCATGCTTACCTGTGCACTCTCCAGATGTTCTTAGTGGGAATCCCAATTCTGAGACTCTGGGGTACCTTTGACTGTCACACAGAAGTATGACTTGTAAGTCAATGTCACTCACTTGCAGCCACGAACAAAAACAATTTCTATAATAAATGGCTACATAACACATACACATAAGAGAGACAGAGAAAGAGACCAAGAGAGACATAGACAGAGAGATTGGCATCAAAGGCAAATCCATGAAAGGAAAAGTGGGTACAGACAGGAGTGTGCCTGGATTAGCACACTAGGTGGGAAAACTGCCCTATCCCATAGATAGACTTCTAAACCTTACTTAATCATCTGCATGGTATATACCTTGTGTAATACTTTTATTATTGCTATGACAAAATACAAAACTAAAGTAACCTTTAGATCCTTTAGATATTAAGAAAGGGTCTACTGGGGTATATAGTTCAAGGGATACATCCATCCAGGTGGGGAAGTATGGCATTGGGAAAGTGAGACAGCTGGTCACATAGCATCCAGTGAGGTAGCAGTGAGACATGGGTGCTGGTACTCAACTCCCTTTTTCCTTTATATTCACCTGTCACCCTAGTCCACTGAATGCTGACACCCACAGTCAGGGTGTCACCTTCTCACCTTAGATAACTTACTCTAGAACCTACATCACAGATATGCCCAGAGATTTTCTTCTAGGTAAGTCTACATCTTGTCAAGTTGACCATCATTCTTATCCATTCTACCATATCTACACACACACACACACACACACACACACACACACACACACTAGAGAGAGGGGGAGAGGGAGAAGGAGAGGGACAGGGAGAGGGAGAGGGAAAGGGAGAGGGAGAGGGAAATATTACCATAAGTTAAACCATATGAAGAACTATCCATGAGAGGAAAAGTGAATGTAAACAGGAATTATCCATGAAAGAAAAAAAAATGTAGGAGGGGTTGGGAAGAGTTGAGGAAGGGAAATGCCATTGGGATGTATTATATGAGAAAGGAATAAATTTAAAAAGAGGAGGAGCAATTCTCTTGTTTTTCCTACAAGTTCCACAGCCTGAGAGACAGTAAAGAAATAGCAGGGAATAAAGATCTCAAAAGCATCTCTGAACTAAGGAGGGTACAGTTCGTTGACCAACACCCAAGTGAATGCCCCTCAGTGCACTGTGTCTAAGGCAGGCTTAGGAATTCTTTCATAAGACATCAACAGTGCTTCGGCCCTGCATTTCACAGCAGTAACCTGTAAGTGACATGTCTTTTGTTGACTTTCCTCCTAGAACCGTATCTCCCAACCCTCACAGAACTGCTCATAACCCCTTCCTGGATAAAATAATTAAGTACTGAGCCTTGGCTCAAGGTCTGCCATGGATAAGTTATCTACCAAAAGGTTTCCACTAGATTCACAAGCAGTTCACAACCCATATCTGACTGTGAAAGCTCAGCACCTACATTCTGTTCTGAAAGTAAGTGTCCCCTGGGGGACAATCACAGAAGCCACATTAGGAATAAGAGCATCAGATTTACTTCCCAAAGCACTATTGGCCAAAATAAAAACCCTCTGAAAAGGGACAAAACACAGATAGATTTTGCTAAAGAAGAAGATGAGAAAGAAGACTATCGCCATGTGCTAATGGAAAGTCGTATCAGACACTGGGGGTAGCTGGTCACGTTGCATCTGTAGTCAGGAAGAGAGAGAGATGATGCTGGTGTTCCACTCCTATTCTCTTTTTTTCTAGTATAGGGCCCCCAGGTGCTGGTCACAATCAAGATGGACTTCTCATCTCAATTAACTTTATCAAGATAATTGCTCACGGGCATGCCCAGAGGGTGACATAATCTAAATAATATTTCTTCATAGGTTTGCCTGAAGGATGCTCTTCTAAGTGATTCCAGATTCCATCAAGGTAGGAATCCAAAAGATATATCCAATATTACATTAGTGGCATGGCATTTATGGGGGCTATCAACCACTTTCTGGTTCAATATGAGGCCTTCTCCACAGGAGATATTTCATGTCCAGGACTGTAAACCTGCCTAAAAGCCCATGAGTGGGGAGAGCATCAGTCCATAGGGAAGACACACTATTGCTGTCATTCTAAATGGTTATTCTGTTAGACCATCTTCTGTTTTATGTTTATACCCATGGATCTGTTTTGCTCTCAACTTTAATCAGGAAAGCTTCTTTTTGCAGTGGATAATGGGTGATGGAGAAACTCATAATAGGTCAAAGTCCTGAGTGTACTGCTCATCTGTGGGTGAATCATCTACGCCAATGTCCTCCCATCCAAGGCTCAAAGAAGGGCGGGATGAATGTAAGAGCTCCAGGATAGAGAGGAAGTGTGAAACACTGATGTCCTGATACAACATAGTCAGCACACATAACAACTCACACTAACTGTAGGCACCTGCACAAGATCAAGCTGTTCAAAACTGCAGCAGAGATTCGGGAGGGAACCCCAAGGTCCCACCCACCCTTACTCTATTAGCAGTTGATGACCTTGGTTCCCAGGCTGTGTGTCAGTGACACACTGAAGTCACTCCTTTCCCTGAAAGTCAGAGGAATGATCGATCTTGCTGGTCTGTGGCTCAGCTCAGCATCAGCAGCCTTTGTGTCTTCAGCAACTGTCAGGGAGATGAGACAGATGAGGAAGGCCTCTCAGGAGAGAACTAAAGTCATGGTGTGTCAGAAGCGGAAGGAGGTGTCGTATGGGGACCTACACAGAAGAATTCCAAGCTTGACAGCCAATTTATATAAAAGTATACAGTTCATTTAAGTCAAGGGTGTGTCTCTTTTAGAAACACATTGCCACCAACTTCTGCTTTCCTCACCATGGCAATTAAAGTGAGCTTTTCTCCCTCACAGTTTAGTAGATTAAGTGGTGAGGGTTTTACTTGCTTACAGGGCTGAGGGGCCTGGGAGCCACAGAGTAAGGTAGGCAAGCTGCATTTAGGAAAAGACATGAAATCAGAGACACAGCCACTAACCTTCAAGGAAGAAAAGCTGGGTCTGGTACTCTCAAAATTAGTGAGGCCAATATTTCAGTATGGCAAGCATTAGTGATGAATAATTAAGTGTTTAATATAGTGTTGCTTTGGTGGAAAATGATAATTTTGTAATAGGTGGGCTTTGGAACTATTCCCTGTGATTATATGGCTTTGGTGGAGGAGGGGGTGGAAGGAATGAGGTTCCGATGGCTGAGCTGGAGCACTTCTGATGTCCCCAGTCTTTCCAGGAATCAACAGCGATTCCACTGGGAGAATTTCATGAAAATTTTAAGAGGGGAATTTCAACCGAGAAGACACCGTGTCTCACAAGCTCACTGGAGGTCAGGCTGTGTTTGGCTGTAAAGCTCACTGAGTGTCACAGCTGTTAACCAGTCAGCAGACCCCACCCCCTCCATGTCTGGAAAGGAAACTCAGGGCACTGTATTCACTGAAAGTAATTGAACAAATGCATCCATGCATACTTTTCTGTAAGACAGCGTTGCCTGTGAGTCTCATTTCCCCTTGGCAGGCAGCATAGCCACAGTGCTGAATGCCCCTGCTGTCACTCAGAGGGACACAGAACAGAGCACCTAGTGGATAGGCTGTTCTGGTCAGCAACACCATTGCCATGATGAGTCACCCCAACTGGACAGGAAAACTACATTTCTCTTTTTTTTGTTGTTTTTTAATTAGATATTTTCTTTATTTACATTTCAAATGTTATCCCCTTTCCTGGTTTCCCCCTCCAAAACCCCCCTATCCTTTCCCCCTCCTCCTGCTCACCAACCCACCCATTGCCGCTTCCTCCCGGTGACTCTTCATGTAAGGGGAAGGATGATTTGTTTAATATGTAGGAAGTGCTAATTAGAATCTTCATTTTTATTCATTCATTCTAATTTAGTTAGAAAGCATGGAAACTTCCAGAGAAAGGTTTAATCAGGGCAACCCTGAGGAAAAGAAGACATGAAAGCTGGACCAGAGAGGTCACCCCAGAGAGCCCCTTCTGAGGCTAGTAAAGGCATGCTAATTCTTCCAGGAACTTACTGATCCTCAGGCACAAGCTTGCTGCCATCTGCACAATGGAGAGCCTGGTCTGTCACATGACTTGTCACCAAGAAAGCAGCCCTACATGTAGTCCAGGGGCAATAGTGGCAACCATCTGTGCTGAGAGAGTCAGGGAAAGAGGCTGAAGGCAACCGTAGATGGAAGCTTTCTGTCATGGATTCGCAAACTCCATGCCCACACCACAAGCCTCCTCTTGTCCATGAGGTCCCCAGTCTATGCTATGTCCCCTGCCACTATGAAGTCTAGAGTTGACTGATGTATATACATTGTGATTCAGCCACGGCATCCACTCCAGATGGATGCTCCCAGACCACAGAATCTTGAGTTAATACATACTTCCTGAACCCTTAGTCCTGAAACAATAACCACCATGTGTGTTCTTCCAATCCCTGAGATGATGAGCTTCAAGTGAGCTCATCTGTGGAGATAGTCTCTGAAAACCGTAAACCGGTATGCAAAAAGAAAAAGAAAAAAGAAAAAAAAAAGAGTTGAGTCAGGAGGATGACACTTTAGCAATAATGGGCAATATAATGTCCCTACATGACTCTCAAGGGGTACCTATAGTAAAAGACAGAGGGAGAGAAGGCAGGACTAAGTAAAAAGAACTCTCTTGGGGTAAGGACAACATTCTTCATGCATTGCACACTGATGTAGTTCCCTCCCTCCCAGAGTTTACTGGCATAGTTTGCAGCATTTTTATACAGCCTGCTGCTGTCAGGGCCTGGAATTCCCATCACCCCTTGCTCATGTTACATACCTTCCACAGTGAAGTATGTTCATCTGCACATTTTATTTGCTTGCTCACAGTCCGAATTTTAAAGGAGCTCAGAGCTGCCCAGAAATGTTAGGGCAGATCTTTTTATTTTAACTGAAACCAAATATAAAATATTTATTCCTGGAAAGGAGACTGTCGGAGCCACTGGAGAAAATCTGCCTTTAAGGCCTGGATGGCATTGGTCCTCGGGTTTCATAAAGGAGGTTTTATTTATTCTTACAAGTAAAGGCAAAGAATGGTTGCATATTTTTTGCCTGTCAACCAGTAGTTCTCTGGGAGGGAGGCCACACTGAAACATCGCATTCTCTCCTGAGGCACAGGCGGTACTAGTAGAGCCGGTGACACCTCTTCCTGTGATGCTCTACCTCTGTGGAATGGATATTGTCAACACCTCTCAATGAGTGCCATTGACACCTCAAAGGGGCAATTTCTTTAGATGTACAGTCCTCCGTTGTGAGCCAGAACCACAGAGAAACAAACCCAGCCTCTGACTCACTTTCAGCAGTGCATCTCCTGCTATGAACCGTGTTCAGACGCAGAAGCTAGTGGAGGGATTTTGACTCCAAATCTTAA
The DNA here is from genome assembly GCF_900095145.1 of Mus pahari. NCBI lineage: Eukaryota > Metazoa > Chordata > Mammalia > Rodentia > Muridae > Mus > Mus pahari. The sequence goes on from NC_034596.1 coordinate 26,997,191, forward strand.
CAATTACTAACTCAGGCCATCAGAAAGACCTTTCAATCTTTCGATCCTTGGCCCGCACATGTCTTCATCAACTTGGGCTGCGTGACAGCAAGAATCGACAGAGTGGGAGGGAGCACACAGAGGAGAGATGGCACAAGGAGGGCAGATAGTGCAAGAACCCTGACGTCTCGGTCCTCTTGTAAGGCCACTAATTCTCTCTCAGTATCTCACCCTCACAAATTCTTCTCCCGATACCATCATATTAGGGGGTCAAGATTCCCAGATGTAAACAGGCAAAAGAGAGGGAGAACCAGTAACCAGTCCACAACACGACACCTATAAAACAGCAGCAGAAATGTCTTCCTCCTGTACTGCGCAAGAACTCAGCTTAAAACACCAGACACATGGAAAGCCAGGTGTGCGGGCTCTGTAAGCAATTCTCTTCACTTACAGCTGGAGCTGATCTTGCAGATGCATTCATATAATCACTCCCTAGTGAAGAGCGGAGTCTCACTCTGTAGCCCACACTGACAGGTAACTTGCTAGACAGTGCATGCTGGCTTTGAACTTGCACTACTCTTCCAGAGACCTTCCTCTCATCTCCCAAGTACTCGGATCATTAGCATGAGCCATCTTACTGGGAAAAGCCAAAGCTCTTCTTTTATCACATACAACTAGGACCATCAGTGTGTTGACACGGGTTCATGTTAATTTGCCTATTTCAGAATGTTAAGTATCTTTCACCACAGAAACCTCAAAATAAGCCTTCTTCGATTTCCAATAAAATAACATAAAATGTGTTTTCTTCCAGCTCCCTAAAACCCTCTCCTGTTAAAAAAAAAAAATCCTCATGGTGTCATTAACCCCACATTCAGAAGCTACAGTCTATAGGTAAGGTCCGATTAGCCAATGCATGGTTTGGCAGAGCCACAGGGAGCATATCAGCCACAGTTGTCCAGCATCCACCCAAGTCATCCTCCTTATGCTGCCCATTTCCTCTCTGACACTGGCTTTTCATAAAATGATTTGACCCTAATCCATCCCAGAGAGGGACCTCAGCATCAGCACCACCCAGCATCTGTGACTTTATAACACCCAGAAGCTCAGAGATCCTCTGTTCACATGATGACCTGGACACATCCGACTTAGTTCCAACAGCTGAAAATGACTTCTACGAAAAGCATCACTTTGGAGGCACACACATGAAGAAGAGGAAATGGGCATTTGCATGTCCCAAAATATATTCATTTGTCTGCAAATATGTTAGATAGAAACTAAAATCCCTTTCTGCTTGTCAGTTGGCCTCCCTTGAACTCTCAGCTTCATCCTTCGAGGGTGTTGTCATGGCTGCAGCTCAACCCTCCTGACTCTTGTGAATGTCCTGATAGGCCTCTCACTAACTTCCCAGCATCTGAGACTTGAGATGGTACCCAACCTAAGCCTGTAATGTTGCATATTAAGACATTGCCCTGTTCTCTCAGCAGGCCGGCCCCTGGTGCCTGTCTGCATAATAGACTAGTCCAACCTTTACCTAGACCCTTTCAAGCTTGGAGTCTCCCTGATGAATGATTCCCTGCCATGTCACCATGACAACAGGGAGACCCTCAAACCTCAGCACAAATCCCACTGATTCCTTTCTGTTCAGTTCAAGGTGGCACAGTGCGGACCCGCCAGACTATGTCTTTCTTTATAGCACAGGCTACTTCCAAGCTGCCTCCTCTTTCACAGAGATGTAATTACCTTACAGACTCTGGAAAAAGTGCAAATCCCATAAATAGAATGCACTTCACTGGCTGCTCTGCTCCAGGAATTCTCTGCATGGGTGGCAGGCAGGTTCTGCTGCCGCTCTGTCCAATGAGTGTCCTAGAACTGGCCTTCCTTTGTCTCTGTGGCCTGTGTAAGCATGGGAATCTCTGAGATCATACATGGCTCTCACATTAGTGCCAACACAAGCAAAGATTCACATACGATGGAGACTCTGTGGTCGAAGAGCAGTTCTTCCTGCCTCTGTCATTTAAATCATCAAGGCCCTCTTGACATTAAACCTCTGTCCTTCCTCCACTGACTTGATGCTGTAAAATGTACTTAACCATGGTCAGCCAGGATCTAGGCCTGGGTCTTCTTACCTGACCACAGGGGAGGAACAAAGCTGCCCTCCCCTCATCCAGAAAATAAATAACTCAGAGAACAGCCAGGATGGCATGACACTCTCCCCATATTGGTAAGGGCATTTTCATATTAGTTAGCATGTTGAGAGAAATTCAGGTCTACATGTCTGAAATCAGCAATGGAAGCATGTATATGACTTCACATGCACATACATGCTAAAATACGTAGACAGGCCCATGTATGCACAGAACACATGGTAAACATATTTCACAAGCAATAAAATGAATGACTCCATGAGCATGTAGTTTTGGTTGTAAGCTAATGGCTAAGATTAATTCACCGTCCATTGTCCCCTCCGCACTAAGTTATATCAGATTGAATATAACTTCATTTATTTCAAGTGACAACCTGAGAAGTAGGGCTATTCACATTTTCTGATGAGGAAGTTGATGGAAAGGACTAAGTGAATTGCCCACATCATCAGAAAATTCAAAACACTGAAATAAAACTCAAAAACCCTAGTTTTGACATGGGACTCCTATGCTAAATAAGGGTCAGAGACAACAGGGAATCTTTCCTGCTAAAAAAACAAAGAATGCCAAGAGTTTGATTCAGGCAAGTGTAGTTTTAGACACCAACTCCTGGAACTGTGTAAGCTGAGTTAGAGCAACTACTGATCCGGGACAGACTTCTTCATCTATAAAGTGGGTACAACCGCCCTATCTTACTTAGGGTTTCCATGGCTGTGAAAAGATACAAGGCAACTCTTATAAAGGACAACATGTAATTGAGGGCTGGCTTTTGGTTTCAGGTGTTCAGACCATTATAATCATGGCGGGTGGCAGAGCAGCATGCAGGTAGACATGGCTGCTGGAGAAGCCAAAAGTTCTACATCTTGATCTGAAGGCAACCAGGAAGAGACTGTCTTCTGCAGGCAGCTAAGAGAAGGCTCCCTGCTGCACTAGCTGGACCTTGAGCATAGGGGCCTCAAAGCCTATCCCCATAGTGACACAACCCCTCCAACCAGGCCACACCTACTACTGCAGGGCCACACCTCATAATAGTACTGTTTCCCATTGGGAAAGGATTTTTACCAGTCCTAAGTCTGATAGAGGACTAATATCCAATACATACAAAGAGCTCAGGAAGCTGGACTCCAAAAATTCAAATAACCCCATTAAAAAATGGGGTACAGAGCTAAACAAAGAATTCTCAACTGAGAAATACCGAATGGCTGAGAAACACCTGAAAAAAATGTTCAACATCCTTAGTCATCAGGGAAATGCAAATCAAAACAACCCTGAGATTTCATCTCACACCAGTCAGAATGGCTAAGATTAAAAATTCAGGTAACAGCAGATGCTGGAGAGGTTGTGGAGAAAGAGGAACACTCCTCCATTGCTGGTGGGATTGCAAGCTTGTACAACCACTCTGGAAATCAGTCTGGCGGTTCCTCAGAAAATTGGACAAAGTACTACCGGAGGACCCAGCAATACCTCTTCTGGGCATTTACCCAGATCTTCCAACTGGTAATAAGGACACATGCTCCACTATGTTCATAGCAGTCTTATTTATAATAGCCAGAAGCTGGAAAGAACCCAGATGTCCCTCAATAGAGGAATGGATACAGAAACTGTGGTACATTTACACAATGGAGTACTACTCAGCTATTAAAAACAATGAATTTATGAAATTCTTGGGCAAATGGATGTATCTGGAGGATATCATCCTTAGTGAGGTAACCCAATCACAAAAGAAGTCACTAGATATGCACTCACTAATAAGCAGATATTAGCCCAGAAACTTAGTATACCCAAGATACATTTGCAAAACACAAGAAAACCAAGAAGGAAGACCATCGTGTGGATACTTCATTCCTCCTTAGAATAAGAAACAAAATACCCATGAAAGGATATAGGTACAGAGACAAAATTTAGAGCTAAGATGAAAGGATGGACTATCCAGAGACTACCCCATCTGGGGATCCATCCCATCATCAGTCACCAAACCCAGATACTAATGCACATGCCAGCAAGATTCTGCTGAAGGGACCCTGATATAGCAGTCTCTTGTGAGGCTATGCCAGTGCCTGGCAAACACAGAAGTGGATGCTCACAGTCAGCTATTGGATGGAACACAGGGTCCCCAATGGAGGAGCTAGAGAAAGTACCCAAGGAGCTGAAGGGGGATGCAACCCTGTAGGTGGAACAACAATATGAACTAACCAGTACCCCCTGACCTCGAGTCTCTAGCTGCATATGTAGCAGAAGATGGACTAATCGGCCATCATTGGGAAGAGAGGTCCCTTGGTCTTGCAAACTTTATATGACCCAGCACCGGGGAAGACCAGGACCAAAAAATGGGAGTGGGGGGATAGGGGAGCAGGGGTGGGGGGAGGGTATAGGGAACTTTCGGGTTAGCATTTGAAATGTAAATAAAGAAAACATCTAATAAAAAAGAAAAAGAAAAAATAGAACTGTTTCCCATGAGTCAAGCATAGTCAAATCACCACATTGCCTCCGTTTGTGCTTTATGGCTGTGGAGAGTTGCTATGACCACCGCAACTCTTATAAAGGAAAACATTTAATTTGGGTTGGGTCCATTATTGTCATGGCAGGAAAGTCTGCAGCATGCAGGCAGGCATGGTGCTGAAGAAGGAGCTGAGAGTTCTACACCTTGATCCACAGGCAGCAGATGGAGACTGTGTATCACTGTAGGACCTTGAAAGGCAGACTAGTTTCTGGTCAAGCACAAGCTTGAAACCCTGGTGACCCTGAAGGGTTGGAAGTCATTTTGGCACACTCCTGGACACCAGGCTCCTGGCACAAGGCTACAGCCCTCCCTAGTTTTGTGTCCTTCAGTCACAACATAAGGACAATGCCCCAAGCCGCTCCACAAGTAGAGGATGTAACCACAGGTCACAGCCTCAAAACAGATCTCCATTTTAATGAGATACCTAAAGGCCTGGAGGCTTAACCAATACACTTTCCTTCCCAGACATTCCTCCCTGCAAAAGGTATTTACCTCAGGCCCACCCTGAGAAAGTGGGGTACAGATGTACTCATCCACTTTCTGCCATGACAATAAATGTCTTAAAAACCATGGACTGGCCGGGCGTGGTGGTGCACGCCTTTAATCCCAGCACTCGGGAGACAGAGGCAGGCAGATTTCTGAGTTCAAGGCCAGCCTGGTCTACAAAGTGAGTTCCAGGACAGCCAGGGCTATACCCAGAAACCCTGTTTTGAAAAACCAAAAAAAAAAAAAAAGAAAAAAAAAGGACTGCCTCTTTTCATCGAGATCCACTGTGGGTGCAATGGAGCAGACCTTTGCCTAAAGAGCTGGCCATCTAATCTCCCACAGAAGGCCTCTCTGCACTCTCAGCCAGGCATCCATCAAGTCATGCCAAGCCACCTGCCAAACAAGCCAAGGATACTCTCCTCCCCGAGGGACCCAGCCAGAACTCCCCCTTATCCCATCAGCCCCAGCCTGATCTAGCCCAAGGGTCCCAACTCCAGTCTCAACTCTTCAGCTGCATCCAGTGGCACCTAGGTGTCCAAGAGCCTGAGAACAAGATGATCCCAGCCTCCCTGCAGGCTCAGGGAACCCCCAAGCCAGCTCCAGCTGTTCCCAGAACCTCAGACTGCACCCTTCCACCCGGGATTGGTGTCCCACAGCTTCCCATAGCCCGACCCCCACCCAGTGCCCACGCGGGGTAAGCACAGTCAAAACTTGAGTGGTCCAAGCGCTATGGACAGACTTAACCTTACATATCACATTGAGTATAGCTTGAGCATAGGAAACTTCCAAGCCTGCTGCCCGCATGGTGATACACTTCCGCCAACAATGCCATAGCTACTCCAACAAGACCACACTTCCTAATAGTGCCACTCCCTATGGGCCAAGCATTCACACACATGAGTCTGAGGGGGCCACTCCTATTCAAACCACCACACTCCCCTACAAGGCAGCTTAGCTGATAGGTCTGTGGTGGTGGTGGTGGTGGTGGTGGTGGTGGTGGTGGTGGTGGTGGTGGTGATAGTGGTGGTGGTGGTGGTGGTGGTAGGGTGTGTGTGCATGTGGGTGGGTGTGTGGGTGTGTGGGTGTGTGGGTGTGTGCATGTGTGATTTGGGTGGTTGCTCAAATAATTATTGTGATATTTAATATTGGTTGTTGCCTTCACAGAACTAGAGTACCTGGGAGACAAACCTCTGACTGTGTCTAAGGGAGTCTCTAGATTGAGGTGGGAAGACCCACCCTAAATATAAGTGACATCATGGCATGGAGTCCTCAGCTAAACAGAAAGGAGAAACACTAGTTAAGCCCCAGCGTCATCTCTCTGCTTCCTGGCTGTGGATGGCATGTGGCCATGATGGACTGTACCTCAAACTGTAAGCCAGGAAGAAAAACAGCAGAAAGCAAACAAATAAACAAAAAAACCTCCCTTAAGTGATATCTATCGGGCATTTTGTCACAGCAATGAGAATACAATCACAGTCTAGTGTAAGGTCATTTCCTCTTCCAGTTGAAGTTATATAATACAGATAGCAAGTCTATTATCAGCTCACTAACGAACGCATGTTACATTAATGGCAATAATCAGAAAACCATGTAGACATCCTTAGCCACTGTCTTCACACTGTTTATCTCAGGACTAGAAAATGCCTTAATGCCTGCTGGGGACTCCTCTCATGTCATGTGTATTTTCAAATGCACCTGAGTTATTTAGAGTGTTCTCTAGGGATGAGGGCACTGGAATCTCCTCAGTACTGAAAACACTCCAGACGACCACGGCTTAGTGGAGATTAAATGTGAAAGCTAGGACAGCAGCATCCTTCCAACAGTGGCCTTGAGCTAGGGTTGGCTTCTTGTGTCCCCTCAAAGTTTTCCATTGAACTCCATTCCCCAGTATTACCGTGTCAGGGTGAAGCATTGTGGGGTGGCTGGGTCATGAAGGCAAAGCCCTCTGAATGAAACTGGTGCCTTTATCTTGGGGAACCCAGAGCATTACCTCTCCTTCTGTCACATGAGGATGTGAGAAGTTGGCCACTCACACCTGGGAAAGGGTCCCTGCCAGAGTCTGACATTGCTCACTCCAAGACCCTAGACCTCCAACCTCCAGAATTAAAGGAAATAGATTTTGGCTTTTTATAAGCCACATGGACTATGGTACTTGGGTATAGTAGCCTAAACAGGCTAAGACATACAGCCTTATCTCTTTAAGCCCTCATTTTACCAAGAGATACCACTTACCCATATCTGAAGACTCATGTGAAGGTTAAACAAAAATGTGTGGGCTTGACCAATGCATGGGTGTGATTATCTTCCAACACGTGTCATCATTGAAATTTGCTTTAGATACTTGCTTCCTCTGAAGTGGAAGATAGCTGCCCATCTTCCTGTGGTGACCGTTCTATCCTTGAGGATTTAGCAGGATAATTAATGGGAATCCATAGCTCCCCAGGAAAGTTGTCTCATTTTTATCTATGCATTCCTCTGGCAGAGACTAAAACCCAAAATCAGATTCTCGGTGGCTGGACCTCACCCCAGCAGCAGTGAGTCACATTGCCTAAAACAATGCTTTATGAGGAAATTCTGAGTTTATAGGAAAAGAAAAATAAAGCACAATGACAGCTAGGCTCAGAGGACACTACTGGGACAAAGAGGTACAGCGGGAGCGAGGCAGGAGAACAGAGAGGAGAAGAAAAGAAGACCAAAGAAAATAAGTTTTGAATATTCCATAATAAAGCCAATGCTTTGAATACAAATTTGTTTAAAGCAAAGACGTTTGGGGGGAAGGCTTACAATTTCTACTTTACACCAAATAGACAGAATTGAATAAATATAACCCACCAAAATAAACTGAGACATGGGGCGGGGCCAGAAGGGTTGTCTTGCCTGTGACCCCTCCCCTTCCCCAATGACCTCAGCAACAGTGTCAAATCTAGGACATTGAGCATGAACAATGAAGGCCAGTGGGAATCCTGGATAGCCCGTCCCTGGATAGACAGTCTACTCTCTCAGCCAGCTCAGCAGCCAAGACCTTCCTACCCACAGACACACTGGATCTGCTGCTGGGCTTTAATCGACACTATCATTCACTTTGTTTGCCCTAACAAGAAGAAAGTCCTGCTGCAAGCAGAGAGCTTTTAAACCAGCCTGCCGAAACAACAAAGAAAACACACTTCACCCAGCTATCTGATTCACTCACAGGAACGCATTTTTCCTTGTCAACAAAAATAGATCTTAAGATTCAAAGAGCATGAATGTACAATGCCATGGGGTCCATTATTCCTGCAAAAGACTTCCATAAAAACTGGACCAGCACAGAAAAGCAGATGGAATGGGCTGGCAAAGGAGATGAACTGACTGCCCTCCCCCTACCACCACCCCGGCAACCCATGCCATCCTTCACCTTGATTGCCTGAGTTTCACATGAGGTGAGTGCTCACAGAGGGGTTAAGTGAGACAGAGGAGGATATGGGGTGATGGCAGAGAGCACTCACACTATCTGACAGCATGTTGTGTGGACTGGGAGCACTGCGCAAGATCTGGCGTGATGCTCGCCGCCTCGGGGCAGCACAGCTAACATGGATTTTTATATGCTTTATGTCAGTATGTCATAAATCACACAGTGACAAGAGGAACTCAACGCTTATTAAACCCTCACCATGTGCTAGGGTGTATGCTATGGGCGTTCAAAGCATGGCAAAGCATTTTAAACTTCATGAGATCTCATAGATCTTTAAAACAGTTTTAGCTTTTGTGATGGTGAAAATCTCCCTTTTGTAGGAAAGTGAATGAAAGTATTTTGAGGCAATTTGCTCTCCATGGCAACAGCTCATGATTGAACTCCCTTTTACATCCGTGGTCTTCTGGGCCTGGAGGGGAGTTTATTTTCCCAGTAAACATTATTGAAATGTGAATCCCAAACAGTGATACTGGGTGCATCACAGACTTGAGCAAACTCGTTGCCTTCTGCCTGTTTGACCTTTGCCAATCTCCCCCTCCCTCATCTGTGGAAATGTGACATGGACACTGTGGCTGGACATATAGATTTGTGATAACTATACAATGTCACTATACCAGCTGACTCCTTCATCTCTATCACAGACTCATGATGGGATGGAAGAATCACCAGATATTCCCAAGTCAGTGTTCTCTCTGTTCTGGTTCACAAATAGATCAGGCCCCAAAGCTCCTAACAACCTAGAGAGGTCACAAGACCCACTTAGAGCAGCAGGAATGAGAACCCTGACAAGTGGCTCTCCAGGACATGAAAAAGTCTGTATGCTTCCCCTTGTGAAGAAGGGATGACCCCAGAACAATCAAGAGGTAGTCGTTAAGGACGGCAAAGCTTGTACCAGTATGGTGAACTTCATGGCTTCTGAGGGTAATAAAGTTAGCAAGACAGATTTCTGGTAGGTTTGAGTCAGCACACTATCAAGTCTATTCTTAAACCACCCAAACAGAGAAATGAAGGATAGAGGCTCATTAAACTTGTCTACAGGTGGGAGGCTATAACAGGGATCTGACCTTAGCCCAGACTGAATCATATTGATAAGATTTCTGACAAATGCATTGTGCTCGATTATGTACCAGACATTGTCACACTGTTTCCTCAAGAAGCCCTAGTCAAGGAGAGAAAGGTGGAGACTGGAGTGGCAATGTACTAAAGGTTCAGAGGCCATTCCTTTCAGAAGGCAAAGTACAGGTCTAGGCCTTGTGATACTGTGCAGCAGAGTTCTGCACAAGAAATGAAATTCCCTCAGAGCTGAAAGGCTCAACAAAGGATGGATACTGGAATACTGAAAAGAGTGCTGCTAGGGAGATGTGCTTGCTGAGAACCTACCCTGGGAGGAAGATGAGAGAAGATAAGCATTCATGAGCTGCCTCCTGGGGAGAACATTTAGCTGCCTAAACATGCCTGCCATGAGAGAGTCCACGGCAGACCGAAAATTCACAAAATAACATGATCCCACAGCTCTGTGTAAGGGCAACTGCCACAGGGCAGAACTGTGTCCCTCCACTCCTTTCTACTTGCCAGAGCCCCTGGTCTCTGCAATGTCCTCAGAGAGTAGCACTGTTAGTGTCTCTTATTGATATCATTTTATTTTGATATTATAAACTCAATGCATGCACATCTTAATTTTTTTGAACTTCCGTCAAAGTAAATCATAGTCAATATAAACAAAAATTATTTATCCTAAACACACACACCACACACAATACTAATCATTACATGAAAACAAAAATGTGCTTTGTCAATAAGGATGTAGTCTACACAGGAACGGTTAACTTCCAAGTAGATAATTATATTTGGATTGCAAATCAATTGGGCGTTTGTCTTCTGGAGAAAGGAAATCTTTCCTGGGAAATCTCAGCCAATTCTAAATTATACCTTGGTTCACAAAGTTTATAACTTACTGGATAATTAACAAAATGCAAAGCTGGCTATCGAGCCTTCTTTGTGGGATACAGATGTCTTGAGCTCCTGGGCTTGAGATTTGGCTCAGGAACATTATTTTCCAATGTTTTCTCTAGGCAACAATATTTTTCTCACTGTGAGTTCCGGAAGTTTTGTTAAAGGTTCATTAGTCCCAGCAAAACCTAGAACGCCAGTCACACAGGCTGACAACACTTCTAGTGACATTTTATGATCCTAACATGGCATTTACCACAACCTTTCCATCTCTGATGTATTGCACACACACATATCAATAAGTGGCTGTCTTAATATGTAGAAACAATATGTAGAAACTTAATATGAAACTTAATATGTAGAATTCCCCCCCACACAAAGTCCCTCTTGTCACCAGACTTCTCAGTACTTACCAGGAGACCCTTTAAGCTTTGGACCCCAGGAGGTGACAGTGTACAATGGGCTGTCTACTTTCACTTTCCAGGGGGTTCCAAAACATCCGATCGCTCCCTCCCAAGTTCTCCAAAGCCATTGCCACTTGAATGAATGAATGTTCTTCCATCTCAACTGAAGCAATAAATAAACCTAGTTCCCAGGAAGGTTTGGAAGCTGGATAAATATTGTAGAACTTGGAGGAGCACTTATCAATAAGAAATTATTTTGAAAACAAAGTGTCTGTAGATTTTCCTCCAACAAACATGACTTCACTAGCACTGAGAAGTTAGCTGGGTTTCCGGCACCAGGTACAGTCTCCCTCTTGTTGAGTGGGTCTTAAGTCTAATTAGAAAGTGGTTGGTTTCTTCCAAGATATGTGTGCCACTACTACACCTGTAGAGTTATTGTGCTGTGCTAGTAGTTGATTGGGTCCATAGATGTCATAGCTGGATAGGACTGTTATTTGCCTCTCTCTTTTGGAAGTGTGCATGGCACCTTTGGACACAATGAAAGTTAGTTCTCAGAGAGGGGTCTGTCCTTGTTCAGCCCATGTTTGGCAGTCATGTTAGTGAAACTTTATAGGTGCAGTTTGAAATGTTACTAGCAGACAGAATATCACAGCAAAGTCCCTGGTCCTCTGGCTCATTCCAATCTTTCTACTCACTCATCCCCAATGTTCCCTGAGCCTTAGGTACATAACATTTTGTAGATATATCCATTTCAACTGGGCTTCACAGCTCTGCATATTGATTGGTTGCGGGGTTTTTGTAGCAGTCCCTATCTGTTGTAAAAAGAGGTTTCCTTGGTGAGGGGTGAAGACTACATGTCTCTGTGGATATAAGGACAAATACAGATTGCTGTTAGGAATTATGATGAAAACAGAGGCCACGAACTTGAAAGAGAGTGGGTGTGATGCATGGAACAGTTTGGAGAAAGGAAAGGGAGAAATGTTGTAATCAAAATACAATCTCAAAAATGAATAACAATAAAGTATCTGGACCGGTTTAGAATTAAAACTTGCCTTCCTAAATCCCCTACCTTCTTGCTTGCCTTCAGCATTCATATGGGGCTCCTGACCACTTAGAATACTTAGTATGTAGATTTTTGAGGCCTTGAGGACAAGCCTAACGCTTGACCTTTTTTGGCCACTTGCCACATCTCCCAGACTATAAAGTTAAGGCTGACACTTTTAAGACTTAGAGTTATGAGTTACTAGGAGTTGGAAATCTGAGAACTAATTTTTTGAAATATATCTAATACTATAGGAATTGGTTGTTTTGCTTGTTGTAAAAACCCCCAAAAGGAGCAGTATAAGGTTCACAGCTCAAGGGTTCAGTCCATCATGACTGGGAAGGCAGGACAGCAGGAACCTGAGGATGCTGTTCGGCTCACATCCTCAGTCAGGAACCAGAGAGACAGATGAATGCTGGTAATGAGCTTAGTCTCCTCTTTTTACAGAGCCTGTCAACCTAGTCCATGGAATGGACCCACCCAAATTTAGGGCGGGTCCTCCTACTTAAACTAACTCCCACTAGAAACTCCCTCACAGCTGTCCCCCAAGACGTGTCTTCTAGGTGATTCTAGATCCTGTCAAATTAACAGTTTTCACTATCACACTCTCATCTCCTAATTCTCCAAAGAGTTAAATGGGACAGTTCAGTAAAGGGTGATAAAGCAAGAGTTGTTGTTAGCACTGAATTGGAAAGCATGCAGCAAATATACTTTGCAAACTGTAAAGCATTCTATAATGTAATGTATTTATATGATGTGACATCACATGTGGTCAGCACAGTGGAGTAGATAAAGATCTGACCTTCTAAGACAGCCTAAGGAGTGTTGAGCAGTGTCTTCTGTATGTATTTCTCTTCCGAACACAATGCTTTTCCTGGTATTGTAAAGAGAAAAGCGTCCCTCCTATGGACTCTGACTTATTTCTACCATCAGCTGGTTTTGATTCTTACAGTCTGGCTAACAGGGAGAGGAGAGCCATGGATCTAGGCATGCTCTTTAATGCTCCAAACTATCTGGACCATTTAGACTCAGCCACCTTACCTTTCAAATGAAGCCTAATAATGGTGGACACCCTCTATGTAAGAGAGAGAGAAGAGAGACCAGCAGGCCAGTTGCACCTAAGGACATGTGTCATTCGCTGAAGCTGAATGGAACAGTGATCAGAAAGAACTTTGCCGTAACTCCGATTCTCATGTATTCACAGCCTTGCTTGTGGCCGCTCTCCAGCCATTTAATCTGGCATTCGATCACAAATAATAGTTCTATTGAGTTGTGTAAAGTCAATACTTCTTACGCTCTTTAATTCAGGCAAAGCTCCAGGACACAGCACTCTGTTTGTTTAATGCTTTCATGGGCTATTCAGGGAAATCAGATTTACAACGTTCCGCTATTCCCAAGCCACTTCCCAGCACGCTCTTATCTCGTATTCTCCCTCCACTGAGGAAATATGCCTGTCAACCTAAGTAGCATTTTCTTAAAGGAATAAAAAATTAATTGGGTACAACGCTTTCACTCTGGGACCTCCCAGGGCTATCACTAAACATCTACATCACTGGGCCACCCAGGAGTCAGGCCACAAGCTCCATATTCTAATTCTTTGCAGAATCAAGAAATATTAAGAAAACAGCACTTTAGGGTACCTTCATCATAAAATCAGCAAATAGGATACAAACGTTAGTTGTCAAGTTATATGAAGGTGAACATCAATCTTTTTTGTTCCTGGGCGTTCAGACCTGGAGTGAGAGGAAATCTTATGCTTATGATTCTTTTCACATTATTAAAAGGGGGGGGGCTACATTTACGTTGTAGAAAAATGTAAAAGCAAGGAAAAGCAAAGTTAAAGGTACACTACACTAGATATGACCTATGTTGGCGTGTTAGTGTGTGTCTTTTTGGATTCTCACATAATATGCTCTTACCAAAGCAAGACTATAACATAAATAGTAAATTATACTCCGTTCTACCTTTGCTGAACATGTGGCTCTGTGAACAAACAGATCGGTAAATGTTCATCCATAAATTTTTCAGTGATTAAATAGTGTTTCAGCACAGAGGTGGCCTACATTTATTTAATCAGTGCCATGTCACTAGATAACCCCCCCAAATCCCCAATTTCGAATATTGTATACAGAATAAGACGACGACTTCCCTTTAAGTGTTCCTTACTTCCCTGGATATCACCTTAGTCATAACTCGGCACATACATCACTAACACTTCCGATAAGCGTATTGTTCGCCAGCAGCTCTGTACCGTTCGAGTGCCCGTCCGACAGAAAAATGGGTGCTGGCGCTCCACATGGGGATGATTCTGGCCACAGTTGCCAGTGTTGTGCATGAGGAATGCCAACCGCACTGGCTTGAGTTTCATTACTTTAATGAGTAGCCAGGCTCAACCTTTCTTTGCTGTTTTTCTTAGCTAGTAGAATGGCAATGGAGCCCAAGTTCAGGGAGCATGAAGCCTGAAAGGTATGTCGGTGATCTTTGCTCCACGTGGAGAGTCACTGAAAGATAAGATCAGAGTACTTGTGGGGCAGGTCACAGGATCCTTCGCTTCCTAAAACAATGGAGGAAGTTAAGTGTTTAGCTAAATATTTGAGGACCGTTGAATGAATAAGCGTCCTTAACCAGCTCTGTGGTCAGAAGCATATAATGGAACTGCTATGGGTTGACTTGTATTGTCCACCCCCCCCAAAAAAAAAAAAAAATATATATATATATATATATATATATATATATATATATATATATATATATACTGAGAAGGCCCCGAGCTCAGGGGTCAAGAGAACTTTTTAACCTGGACAAAAGGTGAAAGTTTGTTTGTTTGTTTGTTTGTTTGTTTAAACTTAGACGCTGCACAGACCTTAGCTGCTATAACTAACTTTCTGCTCTTTATTAGCTCTGTCACGATGCACCTCTCAACCTGCAATGAGACAGCATGTCCTGCCTCTCCAGATCTTGATGACAGGATCCTTGCCTGTCCTTGCAGCACGGGTGCAAAGGCTGGCTTTTCTACAGAGGTAAAGGAAGCAGGTGGATAGCAGGTTCATAAATAGTCACATGTGGGGTTCAACCCAAGGACAGCAAAGCCATTTGTGCTGTCAGGTTGTATGGGGAGGGGACTGCGGGGGAGCATGCATGTGGAGGCCAGAGGCCAACCTTGGGTGTCCTTCCTCAAAAGCCATCCATCTTGGATTTTTAAGGCTGGCTTTCTCACTGGCCTGACCCCTCCAAGTGACTAGCCTGGGAACTCCAGGGACCTGCCTGTCTCCACCTCACCGGTGCTAAAACTGCAGATGTATTCCACAAGGCCTACCTTGGTTTTGATTTTGCTTTTTGTTTTTTGTTTTTTTAATGTGATGAGTTTTAGAGGTTGAGCTAAGGTCCTTTTGTTGACAAGACAAGTATTTTAACATCTGCACCCCACTGTCAGTTTCAAAGAAGTCAAAAACACGTTTGCTGTAGCTTTGCACACTCTCACTCCCTCTTAATTCTCTCTCGTACACATGCATTCTTTCTCTCATAAACACATACACACAACAATGCACCATCAGTGCATTGTAGAAACTTTAAATGTATAAATAAAATATATTATTATTAAGTATATTTTAAAATCTATTTAAATATGTCACTATAGATGAAACACATTATCATGTACTTTTAGATAAATTCTCACTCTGTAGCCCAGGCTTGGCCTGGAATTCACTATGTAACCCAGGCTGGCCTCAAAATTTTAGAATTCTTTCTGCCTCAGCCTCCCACGGGCTGAGATTACAGTTGTAAGCCTCTGAAGCCAACTACACACTTATGGTTTTAAATATATACCTCATTGTGTGCTTAATCTTCTTGAGTTTTCTGCTTTCCTGCTTTTCTCTATATTAATTTTTTTCTGAATATCAAAACCAAGCAAGAATTATTTTTTAAAAAAAAGTTCTTTAAAACTAAATACTTGGTGGGTTCACATATTATTTTAGAATCAGACATCAAGTAGGTTTATTTCAGTCTCTGCTTTTTCCTTCTTATTTCAGTCTCTACTTTCCTTCCTCCATCTGTTCCCCATATGCACTCATGTGCACGCATATGCACACACACATGTACACACACATGCACACACGCGTATGTGTGACGGTCGCATGCTCTCCTCTGTTCCCACACTGGCTCATGTCACCCAGGATCTCCTATGCTTCAAACTCTATCAGAACAGATGGTTTCCCTTCGCAAAATGGTCTCATTGCTCCTGCTTTGAAGGTGAGTGTTTTGTCTAGTGTTTTGTCTTTCTTCCAACGTAACCCTGGGCACATTGCCGTTGTCTGCAGTTTTATTTATTTGCCTTGGATTTCATTAGCTGCTGCTGTTTAAGATATTCTTGACATCTGATTTGTACTATTTCAGCAGATCTTAGCTAGCCAAAAGAAAAATAATTCATGTATAGACCAATCCAAAGAAAATGTGCAGAGCTCCAGCTTTGGGCACTTGGACCAGGATAACAGGGGAAGAGCTGTTTAGTCTGTGATGGGGTTTGGGTCTAACAGGTACATAATGATGCTGAGAAGGGAGGCAGGCACTGGTGATAGGGAAGGACTGGAAGTGGGGGTTCAAAAGGAAACGATGTAGTTGCTTTTACACAAAGCAGGCAGGAAACCAGCCAGTGTGTATGGGACAGACCACCCAGGAAAAGCAAGACAGTGGGTGATGGTCATCCGAAGAGCCTGGCATTAGAAATGCCCATGCAGGCCTGTGCTGGTGATCTAGGATGACATCCTAGCATGCAGCTCAGCCTTCTCCTCTGCTCCTTGCTACAACCCTGAAGAACTTCTGCCTGGATGGAAGATTGTAAAACTCTGTGCTTCAGACTCTCCTGTGGCAATTGGAAACCCCACAGGGCCCTGAGAAGGTATGGAGGAAGGACGTTCTGACAAATGATCTAGGCAGGGTCCTGTTGGCGTTCACCACTGAGCACACTGCTATTCCTTCTCATCAATATTTATGCATCACTTTCTGTGTTTTCTACGATGACATCAATAGCATGTTGATGTATGACCTACACTAATGCTATACACTAATATAGTTTAGGTACTACATAGTTCATGATTTTATATTATATCTTTAATATCATGTGTATTGAAAGTATATATGAGTGTGTATAGGTATTGTGTTCTATGTGTGCAATATTATATATCTACTGATTTTTACATATGCATATATAAAATCTCTGCTGTGTGTTAATGTATAATGCCACAGTCATACTGTGCTGGACATTGGAGGCTGCACGCCTGCCTACAGTGCACGCCTGCCTACAGTGCACACCTGCCTACAGTGCACACCTGTCTCCAGTGTACACCTACTTCCAGTATGCACCTGCTTCCAGTGCACACCTACTTCCAGTATGTACCTGCTTCCAGTGCACATCCAGTATGCACCTGCCTCAATATAATGTCATACACACTGTGTTAGACAGTTTTATGTCAACTTGATACAATCTGTAGTCATTGAGAGGAGGGAAATTCAATTAAGAAAATGCCTTTGTAAGACTATGCTATAGACAAGCCTATAGAGCATTTTCCTATTTGGTGACTTGGGAAGTGCCCAGCCCATTATGGGTGGCCTCATCCTGAGCTGTGATCCTGGGTTCTATAAGAAAACAGGCTAAGCAAGCTATGGGGAGCAAGCCAATAAACAGCACCTCTCCATGGTTTCTGCATTAGCTCCTGCCCCCAGGTTCATACCTGGAGTTCCTGTCCCAACATTCATTGATGATGAACAGTGATGTGGAAGTGTAAGCCAAATAAACCCTTTCCTCCCCAAGTTGCTTCGGTCATGGTTTTCATCACAACAATAAAAACCCTAAGACAAGTACTATTGTGACTAAGTAAGAATTATTGTTCATTGATAGTTATTATGGTTATTGATATTATTGCAAATCATACTGTTTAATGTTTTGTCCCAATGTAAGGAAATGATACAGATGCTTATGAAAGAGGACCAGTATAAATATTTTAACTTCCTAAATGTCCCCCACGCTGTCTCAGAGAGCAGGCACCCACTGTGTTACTTCCCCTGCAGATCTCTAGTGCTCATAAAAATGTCCAGGGACCCATAGAGAACAAGAAAATAAAGCAGTAAAATAAAGGCCACCAACCCAGTTACAGATCAGTCAGACAGTAAAAAAATCATCCTTGAAATAAAGAAAATCAATGTAAAAATTCAGTTTCATTCATGAGGGAGACTGACACACATGTCTATTATGTGTCCTGAAGCAGGCAGCTGGTCAGTGGAGATGCAGACGCGGAGTTCAACGTGGAGGGTAGAAAATATAACTCAAAATGTAACTGGAAAGGATTACGGGACTAGAAACGTGGTAGAGACAGTGTCTACTATCAATATATGTAGCAAATGAGTGATTGCTTAAGCACTTTCAGGCTGAAGGTCACTTCCTAGAGACATGCCTGAGGCCACATGTGATAGAGCCCGGATAACAAAGGAAAGAATATGGTCTCCAAACTCTCTCTCAACCTCAAGCCCAATCAGCAGATTTGGTTTAGGTTTGTAACTCTATTAAAGAGCACACCTGCCACCAGTGAACACTGGTCTCGAGGGCACACGTATTTCCAGTATGTACCTGCTTCCAGTGCACACGCAGTACACACCTGCCACCAAATCACTCGTGCCTCCTCCTTCCCAGGGTTGGAGTCAGAATAGTCCCCCTCCCCCCCCAAAGACACACACACAAAGATTCAAAGGATCAAACTCAAGTTGTTTGTGCTTGGGTGGCAAGTACTTATGACTCTCAGGTGGTGACATCAAGGAGGGGGCAGATGAGGAAAGTGACAAGAATATGGACTGTAGAGGGAGTCCGGGGATTTAAAGAGAAAATTCCAGTACCTTGCTGTAAGTGTGCCAGAGTCTTATAAGGACAACATTTAATTGGTGCTGACTTACAGGTTCAGAGGTTTGTTCCATTATCATCAAGGCAAGAACATGGCAGTATCCAGGAAGGCATGGCACAGGGGTAGCTGAGAGTTTGACATCTTGTTCTGAAGACAAACAAGAGAAGACTGATTTCCAGGCTGCTAGGATGAGGGTCTTTTTTTTAATGTATATTTTTTCCAATTTTTATTAGGTATTTACTTCATTTACATTTTAAATGCTATCCCCAAAGTCCTCTATACTCTCCCCCCTGACTCCCCTACCCACCCATTCCCTTTCTTGGCCCTGGTGTTCCCCTGAACTGGGGCATATAAAGTTTGCAAGACCAAGGGACCTCTCTTCCCAATGATGGCTGACTAGACCATCTTCTGCTACATATGCATCTAGAGACACGAGCTCTAGGGGTGCTGGTTAGTTCATATTGTTGTTCCACCTATAGGGTTGCAGACCCCTTCAGCTCCTTGGGTACTTTCTCTAGTTCCTCTATTGGGGGCCCTGT
>NC_034596.1:27016580-27027935 GCF_900095145.1 Mus pahari
AGCTCCTGTTATCCTGGGATCCTGTTGTCCTAAGATCCTGGGCATGTTACAGGGCATGGAAGTGGTGTCTCCTTTGTGAACCGTGGAGATGTCTGGTCTGTTTGAAACCAAGGTAAATCTGAAATGATTAAAAGGAACCTGAGCCTCTGGTCAGGAAAGGCTCTGTCCTTTTTCCTGCTGTCACAGGCCTGTCACTATTCGATTGGAGCAGCTGTTGTGTTCCACTCACCAGTGATCCTAAGCTCACTTGGGCAGTCCACTAGGGACCATGGGGTGTCCTCCGAATCTGCGCCCTAGGTGACCCGGTGCTGGTGCAGACCTGAAGGGGCTTGTGCCCCTGGTCAGGCTGGTTCTCTGCTGCCCTAGTGCTGTCTCAGGTCCTGTGGTTGATTGGATTGGAGCAGAAGTTGTGTTCCACTCACCAGTGATCCTAAGATCGCTTGGGCAGTCCGCTAGGGACCGTGGGGGTGTCCACCGAATCCGCGCCCTAGGTGACCCGGTGCTGGTGCTGACCGGAAGGGCTAGGATGATCACAGTGACACACTTCTTCCAACAAGGCCACACCTCCAAATAGTTTCACTCCTTTGGCCAAGCCTTGTCAATAACCCTCATGAAACTGGTAAAGTGGGATGGAGAGATGGCTCCCTGGTTAAGAGCCCTCACTGTCACTCAATAATGAGGACTGGAGTTTGGTTTCCAGAACCCATATGGCAGCTCACAAACACTGTAACTCCAGCTCTAGGAATCCATTAGCTGCCTTGAGCAAGTGCATTCACATAGATGTACACGTACAGGGACACACACACACACACACACACACACACACATTGGGGAGAGGACAAAAATCAATCTAAAAACAAAACAAAACAAA
Source organism: Mus pahari (assembly GCF_900095145.1). Lineage (NCBI taxonomy): Eukaryota > Metazoa > Chordata > Mammalia > Rodentia > Muridae > Mus > Mus pahari. The sequence continues at coordinate 27,017,452 of NC_034596.1, forward strand.
CCAGAAGGAATGACAGAGATGGAAAGAAAGGCCCATGCCACTCAAGAGTGGGACAACATGATAAGGACATCCATCTACAACCACCTCATCACCGTACACCATAGGGAAAAAAAAGTCATAGTTTTCTATCATTTCAGTGAATTTGCTGTTACCCACAGTTGGCTGGCAAACTTTTATCACAGGGCCCAAACCTCTCCTCGACTTCTCTATGTCCTGCCTCGGGGAAGCTGCTCATCACTGCATGTTGATCAGTTATACGGGGCTATGGGAGATCCTAAACTCCTTAAAGCTGTGTACACAGTGTGTTCTTTATCTCTTCCCACCCTGTGATAGGCCTGTCATAAGGACATCACTGTGCAGAGGTGTAACTAGCCCATGGGCAGCAGTGAAGAGAGCTCTGGAGAGGGAAGTTGAGGATGACCTCCCATCTGGCCATCTGGCCTGTTGCAGGGGCTGAGGGAGGAAGAGGAGGCCATTCCTGGTGGGACAGGGGCAGGAAAGGCTTTCAAAGCCTCGAGTTTCAAGTATGTCCAGAGAGTCAAGTATGATCAATTGGTCTAAAGTGTGTGGTAAACTAAGCATCCGAAAAGATACACTCAAGCCTGTGGTTAAATGCTGCATCTCTTTGCAGACAGGGACTAGGCATTCCAGCACATAGCTGTAGTATAGAGAGCTTTAGGGACTAATCTAGCTGTGTGAGATTTTTATTTGTGATTTCAATATTATAAAGTAATTTTTTTTAAAGCCTAGATTTGGTGAGAGTAAAAATATACCAGTTTTAATTCTGGACTCAGCACAAGCAGCCACACTGTGTGTAGTGCCTAGGGCAAGGTGGCACCTGGTAGAACGGAGAAGGAGTAGACACTGGAAGCCATGTTGACAGGATACCCACAGGGGAGTACCACTGAAGAGGACCAAAGCCATCAGTGTCAACTGAAGTGACAAGGAGAGGGTGACTGGAGAGAGGTCAAGGGTGAGCCCCTCTGGCTTAGATAACCTGGGAGCTCCTCAGAGCCCCGCTGCGACATCAGTCTCCTTTCCTTTCCTCTGGAAACGACTGTAATCTTGAATAGAACCTGCTGGCCAATTACCACGCCATCAAAACAGTTTCCGTAAGAGCAGAAGGCAAACAAATCAATAACTTCCGAACAAGTTTAATATGCAAATACTTGAAATGTGGTTATTAAAACTCGTAATTCAGTCTCTGGAATCTGCCGCGGCCTTTATTAAAGACGTTTCTCAAGGCCTTGGTGGTATAGTGTATGGAATATGAAGCGGTGATGTTCGCAGCCCTCTCTGAGAGTATGCCTCCTCATGGAAGGACACTGAATATTTATATTTTAAGGAAAGGGATGAGTTATGCAATATCACTTTTCAATAATTTTATATGAATCCAATAAACACATTATGAATATCATAAATCTCAGTTTATTAAAATAATGATATCTGTTGGGTAGAGTGACAGGTTATTCAATCAAAGAAGGAAAACACCCCATTTGATAAATCAGTTCTTTTTCATTGACCCTGGGTTTCCATTTGTTTTGGCATCTGTGGCCTTTTCCCTAAAGAAGGAATATTAGGGAAAAAAGCGGGATTCTAATCTAGGAATTACAGGAAGGGCAGCATAAGCCATTCCATTATTTTAAAAGGCACGAATGATTAAAAAACATCATCAAAAAGCATCTGGCTGGTATACACCCAACTGTGATGCTGTTCTGGGGTAGCTAGAGTGGGATAGATGAAGCACAGACACCAAAGGAAGCAAGATCCTGCCCCTGCATGATAGACATGCAGGCATTTTTTTACAGTTAGTGCTTTATGCGAGCATAGGCAGACAGACAGATAGACAGACAGACAATGGGTAGCTATTAAAGACGTAGGTAGTATTTGCTCATGTGCTCAGGTGACTTATGCCTGCTTAAGGGATACATTATACAGAAGAAGGTTAAGCCAGACACATACAAGGATATAGAGGCAAATGACCCTGGGTCATTATCATTTAGACCCCCAGCAGAGCAAAGCTGTCAGAGAATAAAGCAATGTTAGAAAGAGAAGGGAAAAAGGGAAAAGAGGAGAAAAAGCAGGGTGTTGTGAGAGATCCCCATGAAACATCACTGGACCTTTACACACATGCTGCATTTAAAAAAATAATAAAAATCATCCAAGCGAGGAAGAAACCCAGGGGAAGCAAATGCTGCTGTGGGAGTGGCTTCCAGTCACGAAAAGAAGCACGGGAGATTATGAATGTGCTCAGGAAAGCTTGGCTCTGACTCTCAGTTTCAGGGGTTCTGGTCCCGAATAGGCTCAAGCTGGTGCTTTGGGCTATGGCTAGCCAGAAGCATGGCCTGGAAGGACAAACAGAGGCCCAAGAGAGGCTGCTCCCATTGTCCCCTTTCAGGCCACACCCCAGTGACCAAAGACTCCCCACAAAGCCCCACCTCCAAAAGGATCTTCCTATTCCAAGGTGCCACCCTAGGGAGCAAGCCTTTAGCACATGAGTCTTTCCAACCTGCATAACTCACACAGATGTGTACAGCTCAAGACTGCAGTCAGTAATATAAACATTTTCACTGGGAGAAAAATCCCAACATGGGAAACAATGCTATTTTAGACACTGAGAAAGGAGTGTGGCATCTCTAAGGGAGCTAGATTCCCTTCTGTTGTGGCAAGACCCCAACGAGTTACGTTTACACTTAAGCAGCAAACACCTATGGCCTGCCTGTTCCACCTGCCTGTTCAGCCTGCCTGTTCCGCCTGCCTGTTCCGCCTGCCTGTTCTGCTTGCCTCTCTCTAGTCTGTGCTTTCCTACCTATGCTTGCTCCAGTCTGGCCTCCTGACAGCCAACAGAGCTCTGCTTTGATTCAAACTCTTCTTTAAGCATCACTCCCTACCAGTTGGAAATTTTGGTTCAATGACTCCACAGACTTTGCATCAAACTGTCCCCCTCCTGGGCCCACCCTAGATGCAGCAGATGACAGCCTCCTGCTGCAAAATCCACTGACACATTGTCCTCATCTTTGTCTTCTCCTAGGGGTCAATATTTTAACAGACTTTAGTAAATATGTTTCTTCATATGTATTGTTCCAGAGCTGGTACATTCCAATAATCAGATGATGCTAGCATCCAGACCCAGAATTCCCAACCGCAGCAGTGCTGTCGACACTTGCAGAAATTAAGATACAGCCCAGCCTTCGACTTCCGGGAAGTACCCTATACATCGCCAACCATCATGTGACTGTGTGGTGTCTCCCCTCTGGGGGAAAGGAAGCCCCTGGTTGTGCACAGACCTCACCCACCCAGCAGTGGCAGCAGCAAGTCTAGGACTCAGGCTCCTGCTTTCAAGCACTCAAAAGCCAGGCTCAAGGCAAGGTGCTGGCCCTCCTGCAGAAAGAGGATTCAGCTCGGTTTCCACTCTCTTCCACTTAGGAAAATGAGAGGCTGCGATGCTGGTGAGATATTCCACAACACTAATGAGGAAGGATAAAACGGGGGGGTATTTGCTTTGCTCGCTTACTATGCAGCAACTGCTGGCACAAGGTTACCACTACACCCCAAAGGGAAAGAAAAGGTGTACCCTGTCAGCCCGGAGACAACGGAGACAACGGCTGCCTTCCTGGAAGGGTGGAGATGGACTCCCTGGGGAAATTAAACCAGCCAACTTCAGCAAATCTTCAGCAGTACATGCAATTAAAATGCCATTTTTAAGAAATGGCACTTCTACCTCTCAGCTTTGCAGAGGTTTCTGGAATAGGCCCTCTCAGTAAATCTGCCCCCTTCTGCAGGCCCCAGCTTGCAGGGGAATCTCAGCCCACTCCAGAGAGGGAATAAAAAGCCGGAGACATTTTCTACAGTCAGACCTTTGAACTCAGAAATAGCAAATGTCATTAAATCACCAATTAAAACAATAACTATTAACAAATTCATATTTTCCCAGGATCAGAACCCGTCGAAGCCGCAGAAAATGAACATTCCAATGTTTTGAGATGTTATGTAAAGATCTTCAGTCCTGAGGAAGTTCGAGAGAGTGGTAATTACAGTGAATTGCCCTATTCAGGGAATCTGAAAGCTGGCAGTGACTTCGCTGAAGCCCAGAGACTCCAACGTGATACCATCTTGATGCCTGTCAGAGCAGAAGGGAATAAGAATAGGGCCAAGCCGGGGCTGTGCCTGCTCTGCTGAAAGCTAGCTCACTCTTTAACCTGCTTCCTTCTCCTCTCTCTTCCCCTCTTTCTTGTTTTTCCTTTAGTCAGAGTCTAGCAAAATCGTTAGTTTGACTCTCAGATACAAAGGAAGTGGCTGGTGCTTGTGTCAGTGAAAGTCTTTGAGATGGGCACAAGGGGTTGAGAGCTGTCTTGCAAACTTTATCATTCTCATATCTGCCCTAGTTTCTTAATCCATTCATTTCTATTCAGATACTATGTATTTGCACAATTGCTATAATTAAGTCTAATTATATAATTAGCATAACATATGTGATCACGGAGTTAGAATGTGTAATTACATAATTACACTGTGTAATGGCATCGGGTGTAAATATCCTTCTGAAATGTCAAGAAGAAATATCCTCCATTTGCTCAAAAGGTAGACTTAAAGTTCAGTTTCACTTTTTTTGCTATGGTAGAAATTCAAATATTATTTCAATCAAGCACCTTAATTATGCTTGAGAAAAATAAGTTTTATTTTTCTCTTCTCATATCTTTTCTAACTGTGGTACAAAGAAAGAAACTTTGTAATGTACCAAGGTCACTTATTTATCAAATCAGAAAAATAAAATATTAGAGATCCTAACCAAACTAACCAAACATGGTAGCTCACTTGTAATTCTAAGACTTGCAAGGCTGAGGCAGGAGAATTGACGTCTAGTTCAGACTACACAGAAAGAAAGCATATCAAAACAAGACAAATGAAGTGAGGAGGAGAGAGGCAGTAGGAGGAAAGAATAAATCGGGGAGGGAAGAGTAAATTCTGGCCAAATGAGCACATCTATAATGGTAACAAATGTATACCTAAAACTGTCATATTTCCCATAAGACACTTGAACATGGCTGCCTGATTCTTCACATACAATCCGAAATCCACAAATGCACAGTATCAAGCACATTGCATTTTCTTACCCGAAGTTGTTCTTTTACTCATATTTCCTAACTTGGAGGTCTTGGGCTCCAGTATTAACTAAACCGTGCTGAAGAGATGTGAGCACAGAACTCACTCTGGGATCTCTGCATTGACAGACCTGGAATAAGTCACCATGCATCTGCATGCATCTCCATGCATCTGCATGCATCTCCATGCATCTCCATTGCTGCTGTTCCAGGCACAAGGATGGAAAGACACTGTCTCACGTATCCTCACTCTCTCAAGCGAGACGCCCAATTCCACTCTTGACTCTTCTGCTCTTCTCCTGGCATCTCATTTCGACATCACATCACTGGATTCTGCCCCAGGAAACTTATCTCCCAAGTTAGCACTCTGCTTGCCCCCAGCTCCTCCAGATTAATTCCGTTCTCATCTGCCTGTGCTCTGCACTCACCACTGAGCTCTGCAGCCCTTGCACAGGTTCAAGGGTTTGAGGTTGAGCTCCCCCTGGAATCAAGAGGCTTGCAGATCAGTGTGTATACCGCAACATACAGTTCAAAGCAAAGCAATGAAAGGATACAAAGAAAGGCAGTCATAAAGATCTAAACTCAATTACTAGAATAGGACCATCATTTGGCCACTGGCCGGCCTGCAGCATGGAACCCCGGGTTGCTGCAGCCCTGCTGCTTGCCCTCCTGGGAGAAGGAGAGTGAAGGTAGCCTCGCTGCCTGCAGGCAACGAGCACATCGGTCATTCCTGGTGAGCTGAGGGTGGCTGGCATGGAGGACAGCGAGGTGTGCAGTTACCTGGAGTTCTCAAGGCTCCTCCCCCAGATTCTCTGCCTAGCTGTATGACCACCCTGACTCTGGGAAACAGTAGGACATCCGAGACTACTCTTGGTGATCATCCAGTATTTATGGTGCTTCAGACACCAGAAACCTTGAACCGGACAAAGGTCTCATTGCAGTGAGTATTTGAATGTAAAGCTGCTAGAGCAACAAGTCGAGTGTAACCAGTGTTGGGAACCACTTCTATGGTAGGCTGAAGCCTACCATGCCCAGACAGCTCCACTAAGCTCTCTTTCAAAATGGAGGCTCCCTGTCCCAGCAGGACTTCCTCTTCTCTGCCTTATCTGGGGAGCCCCACACCCACACCCTCTCTACCTGAGGAATGTCAGGTAAACCTTGGCAAAATTACAGGTTCAACTTCTCAGAATGCCTGTCCAGGAAAATGAGGTATCCCCAGTATCTTAAACCTCAGCCAAAGAAACTTCATCCCAAGAAGAACCCCTTCCCACTTCCCGAGGTTTGTATAGTCCTTGTTCGTCCCCAAGAAAGAACACAGGCTGTTTTGTTGACTGTCATCTAAGAGAGTTATTTTCTAAAAAAAAAAAAAAAAAAAAAAAAAGCTGTAACACTGACCTCTTCAGAGGAGGTCTCCCCTGGCCACCCCACCCCCACCAGCATTCACTGCTGGACCAGGATCCTGCTGCTGACCCATCTGTTCCAGACTTTGCTTCATACTTTCCTGCCTGGTCTACACAGAGTCCAGATACCCCAAGGGAGAACACAGACCAGGGACTCCCGCTCTGCTCCATTCTTCCCAGCTTGGTGTGCAGCAGCACCAGGGCAGCACAAGGAAAGACTCCCCATAGGTGGAACCACAACACGCTCAGTTTGCGCTGCCACTTTGATGAGTGAATATGTGATGGAGAGGTGGGAAAGCTGGAGGAAAGAATCAGCCCTTGTGTGGTAGAGAGAGTTGCCACTGAAGGCAGTGACAGGTGTGATAGAAGTCTGTTTTGGATTGGGAAACATAGCATTGCCAATTAAGGCATGCAGGGTAGTGTACAGCACACTGAAGCTGGCACAGGCTCTGACTCTGAACACACTACCTAGCCACATGATCACGTTGGCTCTGAGCAACGACAGCATCCGAGATGGAGAACACTTCATTTTCTGAACCGGGCTTCCTCATAACATCTCCATGGTTCCTCCAGAGGCCATGTTGGCATCTCTTGTCGATGCCACAGTAGGGGGACATGTCTGTGGTCTGTGCTGCCACTCCAGACCATGTGGATGCCTGTAGTTCATGTGGATGTCCATGGTCTGTGCTGCAATCTGTGCCCTGCGCTTCCAATGGAAGCCATGTTGATATCTGTAATCCACGCTGCTGACAGGGGCCATTGTGATCTCTGTGGTCCATGCTACTGCTAGAGGACATGTGGGTGCCCATGGCCTTTGCTGTCATCACAGGCCATATTAGTGTCCGTGATCCATGCTGCAGCTGAGGGCTGTGTTAATGTCCATGGTCTGAACCATCACCAAGACTATACTGAGTTCCATGGTCTGTGCTAGTGCTAAAGGCCATGTGGATAGCTGGTCCATCCTGTCACCAGAAACCGTTTGAAAATCCACAGTCCATGCTGCTGCCCACTGTACAGGGAAAGGGGGTGTCTTTTGCAGTGGTATCAATAACTGCAGACTCATGAAAATGAGAGACATAGAAAGCTTCCATGACAACTGCTATGGACAGGCCTCAGTCGGGCCCTCGATACGCAGAGGAATCAGGGTTCCGATACAGGGGGGCAGGGAATCAGCACAAAAGGTGACAAACAGACACAGACACAAGGGAGTGTTGTACCTGAATGTGATTTTGTCAAAATAAGCATAAGACATATATTACAGGAGAAAACAAAGGAGTTAGGTATCACAACATTCAAGGTACATTGAAGTTATCTAACACAAAACAGAAATGCCTTCAAAAGACTGACAGAAACCAGGCAATGTTTACAGTTAAGATAAAAAAAGCCCTGACTAGAGTCAGCTAATGACAGGGGCCAGGTGAATGGTCTAATGCAATGCTAGTCTACTGTTAAACCCACCACCAGGGGTCTCTTAGTAAATACCTGATTATGCTATTCCTCTGGGCCTAGTGAAAAACATGCACCAGGGGAATTATGTTCTACTAACCCTTTCATGAATAATACTTCAGTTCCTCCTAAAACCACACCCCACCTTCTTCCTAGGCCATTGTGTGTGCCTGTGTATAGGAGTGACTCAGCTATTATTCTAAGTATTTACTATATAGACTAGCCCTGAGATTACTAGCTCTATTCAAGTAAATTGCAATGCCTGATTTCTTTCACTGTCTCCCTTACAATACTAGAGGTAATTCTGAATGTTACTGAATAGGTAACATTCTTTTTGTTTGTTTGTTTTGTTTGTTTGTTTTGTTTTTGCTGTTGTTGGTTTTTTTATTTGATATTTTCTTTATTTACATTTCAAATACTATCCCGAAAGTTCCCCATACCCTCCCCCCGCCCCTGCTCCCCTACCTACCCACTCCCACTTCTTGGCCCTGGTGTTCCCCTCTATGGGGCATATAAAGTTTGCAAGACCAAGGGGCCTCTCTTCCCAATGATGGCCGACTAGGCCATCTTCTGCTACATATGCAGCTAGAGACACGAGCTCAGGGGGTACTGGTTAGTTCATATTGTTGTTCCACCTACAGGGTTGCTTCCCCCTTCAGCTCCTTGGGTACTTTCTCTAGCTCCTCCATTGGGGGCCCTGTGTTCCATCCAATAGCTGACTGTTAGCATCCACGTCTGTGTTTGTCAGGAATAAGGAACAAAATACCCATGAAAGGATATAAGTACAGAGACAAAATTTAGAGCTAAGATGAAAGGATGGACTATCCAGAGACTACCCCATCCGGGGATCCATCCCATCATCAGCCACCAAACCCAGATACTAATAGGTAACATTCTTACTGAATTCCAAGCCCAGGGTCGGCTCAAGGACTGCCTAGGACATTGGATCACTGGTGGAGGCTAATCTAACTTAGCTATATGTCAAAATCAATCCTTAGAGGCACTTGTAAAAAAACAATATTGAAGGAAAGCACACAGATCCGTTCACCGACTAAAGCAAGGACAGATTTGGAGCATCTGTTTTACAGGATGCCATGCTTCCAGGAGACTAAGTTTCCATGAACTTTCCACCTCGGGACTGCATCCAAGCTTTTGGACTTGTCACGCGAGTCACTACTTGAGTGAGTATAGCACCTCTCCTCCCAACCCCAGCCCCTACCCACCCCCTACCCACCCCAAAAAGAAAGAAAGAGTCTAGACATGAAGCCATTGAAGAGAACGAGCTAATCTAGGTTTAATGTGGAAGACATTTTCAAACACACTGAAACTGGGACTGGCAACCTGCTTAGTTTACCAGAAGAATGTCTTTTTAACAAGAAGAAAAATAATCACAACAGGAAGAAGATATTCAAAGGGTATGTCTATAACACCTGCTGTGTTTGGAGGTTGAGGCAGGAGGATCATGAGTTTGAGGTGAGCCTGGTCTACAAAGACACTGTTTCAACAACAAAACAAAACAAAACAAAGCAAAGCAGCAAACAGCCATAATGAGGCACTCACCTGAACCCCGCTCATCCGGAGGCAGAAGATGGCTGAGTGCAATGCCAGCCTGAAAGACATAACGCCTCCAATTGTGAACCCACAGCTTACACAACTTACGACCTACATGGCTTAAAAATTAAATCAGTGTGCCGGGCGTGGTGGCACACGCCTTTAATCCCAGCAATCAGGAAGCAGAGGCAGGCAGATTTCTGAGTTCAAGACTAGCCTGGTCTACAGAGTGAGTTACAGGACAGCCAGGGCTATACAGAGAAACCCTGTCTCGAAAAACCAAAAAACAAAACCAATTAAATCAGTGTTTAAAGATACAATTATTGATCCCCACCGAAGCAGCGGTGTCCACCCGGGAGCACTCTCACTGCCTGAGCTGGTAAGGGAGCCATCTTTGCTCCGCTACACCCAGGCTCCAGTCATTGCCAGGGAGAGGGCAGACTGCAGAAGGGACACAGCTTCTGGGACAGACCCCGGTTCTGGCTTCAGACATCTGGGCACCATCCCCTCCAGAGCAGAGGTGTCCGCCCGGGAGTGCTCTCACTGCCTGAGCTGGTAAGGGAGTCCGGTTCACTCAGGCTCCAATCTGCACTGGCAAGAGCATGGATTACAGAAGCTACACAGCTTTGGGACAGACAGAAGCAATCTAGCTTCTGGGACAGACCCTGTTTTGGGCTCCAGACATCTGGGCACCTTCTCCGCCAGAGGAAAGGTGTCCACCCAGAAGGGCTCTGTCTGCCAAAGCAGGTGAGAGAGACATATTGTGTCCAGGATCCCTCAGAGTCTAGCCTGTGCAGGTAAGTGTGCAAACTGCAAAGGCAACATATCTTCTGGGACAGGACCTGTTTTGGGCCTACATCTTCAGCAAGGAGGCAGATCTGAATGCCAGGCCTCTGTGCACATTCCCTGCTAGAGGAGAGCTTCCCTGCAGAGAGTACTCTGACCACTGAGACTCAGGAGAGAGCTGGACTCCCAGGACTGCTGA
>NC_034596.1:27027946-27033749 GCF_900095145.1 Mus pahari
TCATTCCTCCTTAGAATAGGGAACAAAATACCCATAAAAGGAATTACAGAGACAAAGTTTGGAGCTAAGACGAAAGGATGGACTATCTAGAGACTACCCCACCCAGGGATCCACCCCATCATCAGCCACCAAACCCAGACACTATTGCACATGCCAGAAAGATTCTGCTGAAGGGACCCTGATATAGTGGCCTCTTGTGAGGCTATGCCAGTGCCTGACAAACACAGAAGTAGATGCACACAGTCAGCTATTGGATGGAACACAGGGCCCCCAAAGGAGGAGCTAGAGAAAGTACTCAAGGAGCTGAAGGGGTCTGCAACCCTGTAGGTGGAACAACAATATGAACTAACCAGTACCCCCAGAGCTCATTTCTCTAGCTGCATATGTAACAGAAGATGGCGTATTCAGCCATCATTAGGAAAAGAGGCCCCTTGGTCTTGCAAACTTTATATGACCCAGCACAAGGCAAGGCCTGGGCCAATTAGTGGGAGTGTGTAGGTAGGGGAGCAGAGTGGGGGGAGGGTATAGGGGACATTCAGGATAGTATTTGAAATGTAAATGAAGAAAATATCTAATAAAATCATTTAAAATAAATAAATAAATAAATAAAGATATAATTATTAATTATTAATTATTATTACAATTTATTATTATTATTATTAACCATTGTAATGGGGAGTGTACTTAAATAAATCTGACTATGTTCTTTGCTTAATTTGGAAAGACTATAAAAGCAATAAAAAAAACTCTAAAAATAGTTTATAAACTTAGATATTGTTAAATTGTAAGTTAAACATAAAAGGCTAGAAATAAATTTTAGAAAATATGGTTAAACTATGAAAAGATTTTAAACTTATAGCCAAAAAAAATGCAAAGAAGAGAAAGGCTGCACTGTAGTGTGTGGTTAAAATGCATTTAGGAAAAATAAAACCTTAGGACTGAGTCTCCTCGTGCCATTAATCACAACATAAACAGTGAAGTCTGTAATTTTAAATTTTAAAAATAAATTTTACAATTCATTTCAACCTTCAACAAGTTTACCCAACACAGTGGTTATTCTGACAGACACTGTGTCCTGAGACACAGTTTAATGATATTTTGAGTTAAATTTGATAAAGAGATGAATTTTAGGTATTTCTTAAATAATTCAGATGGCCACCTGAGTGGTTCAATTTGAATCAGTCATAATGTTTCCCACCATTTTCCCACCAAATATCAGCCCTGGTTCATTATATCCTTACTTATCCCTGGATTTCACCTAAAATATGAGACAGTTTTTTAATTAGGAAAAAAAATAAAAGAAAGATGAAATAGAAAATTCTAGAGTAACCAAAGTAGTCTAGGAAAGTCCCGGCACAGCGGTCTCCCTTGGAGGGCATGTGGAAAGGCCAGCCCTCTGTGGCCTGACTCCAGGCTGGGCGGCGCTCTGATCTGGTACTCTGTACCCAACACTGAAGCCACACAATGGTTACCTGGGAGTGATGGATGACATCACTTTAGGTATTTCACAACCCGGAGGCGGCGCCTCCCATGGCAAATACTCTACAGATGAAGCCCTGGAGAGTGAAGGAAGTCATGTACAAGAACAAGGCTCTCCAGTCCTAGAGGTTATCGGCTCCAGATGTACCCCATGGAACAGAATGAAGGGATAATTATTTGCATGTGTCAAACTGGATGCTGTGAGAGCAAACCTGGGGAGGCCCCTTTAGCCACAAAACTCTCAGCACTGGATCATTATCCAATTTCTGATCTTATCCCTTGGTTACTAAGTCATAGCAATGGGGAAGGAGTTGGAAGCCAGGTTCACCGTGGTGACAAACTATAAAGAACTACACAGTTGCATGTTCACACTGGCTTGCACCACCAACTCCGCAGAGAGGGGGGTCATTCGAGACACTTAGGTTGTGAGGGAGGGCAGGCCACAGATGGCTGAGGGAGCTGAGGAAGTGGTTCTGCAATAGTGCCAGGGAGGAAGGGGTTGTGAGACAAGGAGAGTCTGTGTTAGAGGGTCAGCAGGGTCCCAGGCACTGCCTACAGTCCTGACTCTGCTAAAAGGCCTGCATTGTACATGTGTCTGACCCTGTCTTGGATGGTCAAGGAGCCATTAAGAAAATTAAAGGGATTTCTACAAGTTACCCCAAGTTGGTCCCAACAGTTAAGAAGGAATGGATATAGAACATCCTGGGTGGCAGGCTGAACACCCACAATGGCTTCAGGGTCCCAGAGATGCCCTGCCACTCCCTGGCAAATAAGCCTCCTCCTCCCCCTCTGATCGCTCCTTTCTCACCACTCCACCCCAAGTCCATCCTTTTTTCTTGCAACCTCTTTCTTCCACCCTCTTTCCTGTCTTTGCTTTCCCTCTCCCTCCACCTGTGTCTTTCCTCTTTCCCTTCCTCCCTCTCTCCTCCCTTCCTCCCTCCCTCTCTCCATCCTTCTATAGATGGGCACCCTCTGTTCATCCTAAACTCCTCCAAGCCCTCCAAACTAAGCCACAGCCTTGTAAAGCTGACATACAGGCAAGGAAAATTATTCAATAACAGATGACTAAGAGAGTGAGTGGATGGATGGATGGATGGATGGATGGACGGATGGATGGATGGATCGATTGATGGATAAGAAGGAAATATACTGATATAATCTTGTGACATTTTTTTTAGTGAAAATAAATGAGGCCCACGTGAATAAGCTGAGCACGCATATGGGAATGACAAAAGAAAGAGCACAGATGGAAGGACTGTGAGGCAGAGAGAGGAGAGCCAGGGTGTCCAGCTTCCCTTCCTCTGCTGCCACCCACTTAGATCTCCTACAGCAAAGAGGCTGTGCCCCCAAGTAAGAGGACCTGTGCCGAGGGTGACAAACTGGAAACGAAAGGGCCTCACCCCCATCCCTGAGGAAGCATGTGGCCCAGCAGCAACCAAAACAGACAAGAGGCCCTGCCTAGTTAGTTCATGGGACGTGCTCTGAGAGGACAGCAAGGACAACGTGTTAGTTGTTTATTCCATCCACGTGACCAACTAGCCGAAGGGAGGAAGCCCTTATTTGAACTTGTGGTTTGAGGGGATTTGTTGTCTCATGATGAAGAAGATCTGACATCAGAAACAGCTGTGTCCCTGTGGCAGGTACATGAATATGCTCACTCACACCTTGGGAGACCAAGAAGCGGAGAGAACTCAAGCCTCCCCCTGCCCCAGCCTAGTATGACTGAAACTTTGCCTTCTATCCCAGCATCCCAGCATCCCAGCATCCCAGCATCCCAGCATCCCAGCACATAAGCTGGAGCTGGTCAGCAAGGGAAACCCAGGTCTCTACAAGAGTTCTTGGCCCTCATTTACTTCAAAGGCAGAGAGTGACTGCCCCTCCTCCACCAAGGAGACCCTGAGAGGATGGAAGAACACCTGTGAGGTACTGAAAGAAAGAAATAAGAACACTACCTATCAATCATGACACCATCAAGAGTTCTTATATAGACTAAACCAGAAGAATTACTGTAATGTCAGGTAGCTAGACATTGTAAGAATTGGAAAATGAAGCCCTTCAGAACAAGGAGAGCTATGTAATGTTTATGTGTGGACCAGCACGGAGAAATAAACAGAACTGGATATTTTAACATCTCCTTAGTCATTATAGGATGAAATTTCCTTGGACTTTAAGCCCCTTCAAGTGACTATTGCTTGATAAATGCAAAAATAATACCAGTGTGCCGTGCAATGTTTCAGTTACTTTACTCAGCACTATGATAAAACACTTAGCAAAGGCAGCTTCAAGAAGGGGATAATTTTGACTCAGAGTATGAGGGTGCATTTCTTTATGGTGGAAATTCAAGGCAGCATGAGCTTGAAGCAGCTGGTCCCCCTGTGTCTGCAGTCAGGAGACAAAGGGAGATGGATGTTCATCCTTGACTCCCTTCTTCCTCTCATGCTGTCCAGAAGCCAAGCTCAGGGAATGGTGCCACCCTCCTATATGGAAGGTTTTCCTTCTTTATTTAACTGAATCAAGATAATCCCTCATAGGCATGAATCTAAATAACTCCCACAGGTATCTCTGAAATCTAGCTGATTTCACATCCTGTCAAGTTGATAGTATTAGCCATCACGTGCAGCTTATAACAAGTGAAGAAGAAGAATGCCTGAAGGATATGGCAAAAGTCAGGGAAAGGTGGGAATACACCTTCAGAAAATTCTTCTACTACTTCTTGAAGTTAACTAATGTTGTGTGAAACTATACTCAGTTAAAAGTGCATAATATAAACTCTAAATTAACCGCACAAACAAAAGTTCACCAAGTTCCAAGTAAGCAATAAACCAATAAAAGAGAACACATAGACTATAAAAAGAAATACTGAATTGCTCTAAAGCAGTTGAAATGGAGAAAAACTTTCAAAACCAATTTTAATAACAAAATGGTAAATTTAAATAAGACCATCAACAATCATCACCCTAAATATAGCATAAAGACACAATGGTTATGATTATAAAGGTGGGTGAAAAAACAAAACTCCAGGAAACCACACTGTAGGGACTTAAATGAGGAAAATCCTCCCTACCATGTCCCACACAGCTGAGCACTTTGTCCCCAAGCTGGTCGCCAAACTTTTAGCACTGTTTGGGGAGGTTTGGGAGGTGTGGCTTGCTGGAGGAAGTATATCACAGGGCAGGGGTGGGGGAGATTTTGGAATTTAAATCCTTGAGCCGCTTCTGGTTCATTGTCTCTGCTTGGTGTTTGCTTGGTGATGTGAACTCTCAGCTTCCAACTCTCAGCCTTGTGTGCTGCTTGCTGCTGTGTTCCTCACCAAGAGCCTCTGGAAGCACAGCCCATATAGACCCTACAAGTTGCCTTGGTCATGGAGTTATATCACAGCAACATAAAAGTAAATAGTACAGAAGGTTGGTAAGAGAGTGGTTATTGCTGTGAAGAACCTGACCATGCTGTTTTCAAAAAAAAAAAAAAAAAAATGCAGAAAGACTAATTTGGACTTGTTTCCAAAATAGTGGAACTCTATAAGCAGAGCTTAAAAGGCTATCCAATAAGAGCTTAGAAGGCAGTGTTGAGAGTGGTGTGGACTATGGAAGCCCAGCTCGAGAGGTTTCAGAAAGGAATAATAGCAGCAGTTGAGGTACAGATCATTCTTGGGATATTTTGGCAAAGAATCTGTCGTCTTCTACCCTTGTCCTAAGAACTGGCCTCAGGATAAATTGGAAAGTCATGTGCTAATTTCTCAGGCAGAGGAAATTTCAAGGCATAATACTGTATTTGTTTTGTGACCACTATTTCTGACCATTACTTGGGTTTACAACGAAAAAGATTACTTAGAGAAGAAACAGAAAATGAACAGCTTGAAGAAAAAAATAACAACAGGAAGCAACATGGCAGCCAAAGGTTGTGCTGAAAGAGACAAGATTAGCGCCATTGTAATGGCAGAAGCCTCTAGATCCACACTGAAACAAAGGGAAAGGTGTCCTCAAGGCAAGACTTCACACAGTTAAGCTTCCAACTCATGAAAGAGCAAAAAGGGTCTTCAAACACATAAAAACTGCTGCTAAGGTGATTCAGGGGGCTAGGGGCCAGCCAAAGTTGACAGCCAAACCTGGCAGTGTTGTCTACATGAGGATGATTTTAGAGGCATGAAGGATTTGATGATGAGGGGACCAAGGGGTCTTCGCTATAATTTCAGATACCTGGTGAGGCCAGGCAGCTTAGAGCCAGGGAATCCTTGCATAAAAGCTCTGAAGGCAATCCCTAAAGAAAGAAATTGAAGAAGATCTCAGAAGATGGAAAGATCTCCCATGCTCATGGATTGGCAGGA
>NC_034596.1:27037005-27058257 GCF_900095145.1 Mus pahari
TTTATATGACCCAGCACAAGGCAAGGCCTGGGCCAAGTAGTGGGAGTGGGTGGGTAGGGGAGCAGAGGTGGGGGGAGGGGTTTAGGAAACTTTCGGGATAGCATTTGAAATGTAAATAAAGAAAATAATAAAAAAAAAAGAAAAAAACAGATATATAAATGACCTATATTCCTAAAGTTTATATTATCTCAGAACATACTACTGGGTCCTCATTAAAAAAAAAAAAAAAAAAAAAAAAAAAAAGCTCTGAAGGCAGAAGTTTCTGAGGAGCCACTGCATTGGGAACTGTGAAAGAAGATTTGGCTGCACTGTATGCCCCAAGAAGTTGGGAATGCCAGGGCCATGAGATATTTGCCAAGGAGAGTTGAATACTGGGAGTGGAACCAGCCCAAGAGAGACCAATGCTGCAAGCAGGAAAACTAGGAGGGCAGAATTATCCAAGTCCTTTGACATCAGTCATGGCGCTACAGAATTTGATGTTTGGTTTACTGGGTTTCATTCTTGCTTTGATCCAGGATTTTCTCATTACGCCTCAATTGCTCCTTTTAGGAAGAATAGTGTGTATTCTGTACCATCACACCTTGTAAGTACATGATTTGATTCTTTTATTTTACAGGAGATTAGAATTAAGAGATTGCATTGAGTCTCAGAAGAGACTCTGGACTTGGAATTGGTAAACTGTGTGGACACTGTAAGACATTAGAGACGTCTAAGGTTGGACTAAGTACATTTTCATTTTCACTTTTATGCTGAGGCTGTGAGCCTATGAGGGCCAGGGAGTGGAATGTGGTGATTTAAATGAGAAAGGCCCCCACAGGCTCAGGTTCTTGAAAACTCTGTCCCCAGTTGGTGGTGCTGTTTGAGGAAGTTTAGAAGGTATGGACTTGCTGAAGGGAGTGGACCACTGAGGGTGGGTTCTGACAGTTTAAATCCTTGAGCCACTTCCAGTTTGCTCTCTGGGTTTGGTGTTTGTAGTTTAAGGTGTGAACTCTCAGTTGCTGCTTCTGACACCACAACTTCTGCTTGGAGCCATAATTCCCTACCATGAACTTCTGGAACCATAAGCCTGAATAAACTCTTCCTTCTATAAAGTGTATAAGGTGTCTTCGTTACAGTGTTTATCTCAGCAACAGAATGGTAAAACTTCCCAGAGTTGCCATCTCTGTGTGTGTGTGTGTGTGTGTGTGTGTGTGTGTGTGTGTGTGTGTGTGTGTGTGAAGACTGTGCTTTTTAATTTTATTTTTATCTAATATGTGTCAGTGTTTTGCCTGCATGTATATATGTCTACTCCAAGTGGCTAATCCCTGTGGAGGCCAGAAGGGGGCATCAAATCCCCTAGGACCGAAGTTAGAGACGGTTGTGAGCTACCATGTAGGGGCAGGGAACCAAACCTTAGTTTGGAGACCAGACAGTGCTTTTAAGAGCTGAGCAATCTCTCCAGACCCTTTGATAAAGACTCTTCAATATACTTCCTTATTAAAGTGAGCCAACCTTACTACAGTCCCAAGAACTTTTATCCTGAGATTCCAATAATTATCGGCTGGTTAGTATTTCCGTATTCACCCTTTCCTTTTTCTAGGCACAGAACCACTGTAGCGTTTCTGCTTTTAAGAGATGAGCAGTTTTAGGCACTACATATAAGATCATTCAGTTTCTGCCCTTTTTTGTCTAGCTGACTTTATGTCCTTGTCTCCCGGGTTCACTGATGTTTAAATAGATGATAGGATCTTGTTTTGTTCTTGTTGCTTTGTTTTGTTTTGTTTTTACAAATCGCAGAATAATATTTGGTTGTCTATGAACACAAGTTTTCTTTATCCTGTCTTCCACTGATGAACATTTAGGTGTTTTTATATCTTGGATATCGTTATTAATGGAACGGCCATAGGAATTCAGATATGTCTATGAGACCCTGACCTCCTTCTTTGCAGACCCAGAAGCGAGACTTCTAGCTTGGGTAGTTGTCCCTCTTTCTTTGTTTCTTTGTCTCTTTCTTCCTTTCTTTTTCTTTCTTAAAAATATCATTGTTTTCTACTATTTCTGTTATCAGTTTGTATTCCTAGTAGTGAGTAGATCTCCTTTCCTTATACTCTCTTAGACCCTGGTTGTTCTAATCTCTTAGGTGACAACCTTCTGACAGCTTGCAATGGCATCTCCTTGGATCCCAATGCGCATTATCCTGCAGCTTCTCTATCTCTCTGCATTCTGTGCTACTCCCCAGGGAAGGGAGATCCTATTTACTCCTACTTTGCTTTAGGTCAATTTTAAATTCCCTAAGTAGGCTAAAACATCTCATTCTGTCCTGTTACTGGGTAGTTGTTTATATGGGTATAAAAGTCTAAGTCATCATCTTAGTGTGTTGACAACCATGTCCTGATCCTCCCTGCTTCCCTCTGACACTCTGCTGTGAGTCTAATTGTACATGTTCTGACTAGTCCAGAATTGCCTCTTTCTGCACTGACTCAAGACTCAAGAAGTAACTTTTAAAAAGTAAAATAAAATTAACTGTGTTGTAAAAATAACAAAATTTTGTGGGGAGGGGTATCATTCTGATTCATTCTTTGTTGTTGTTGTTGTTGCTGCTGCTGCTGCTGCTTGGGACTCACTGAAATCATTGAATACAAGTCACCCTGGTCTCTGTAGGTTGTTCCATGTTCTTCCCGTTCTGTTTGGACCCCATCAGAAATGCACTAAATCTCCACTCCACCATCTATGCTATGATGCATTTTTTTTGTCATTTGCTTGGCTTTATTGTTCAGAGCACTGACCAATGTCCACGTTAATAAACCTAACCTTAGTATTTGTTTTATTAAGGTCGCATTTCATGTGTAACCTTTTTCTTATCTGGGAGATTTGTTTTCTTCTGTTTTGTTTTGTTTTGACACAGGGTTACTCACTGAGCCTGGAACTCACAGACATTCTCGACTAGCTAACCATTGAGTCAAACTCAGGCTCTGCTCTGTCCCATATGACCAAGTGAGCCATATCCCCAGATCTCAATGTCCTCATCTTGAAATTTTTAACTGAGAACTGTGCTTTTGAATAGCCTTTATGATCAATGGTGGGAGCTGTTTGACCATACAATGTCCTCCCCTAACTCACACCTTCCCTCTTTACTTCCTTTCCATCCTCTTTCCCTCTCTGTCAAACGTTCAGCCCATCAGACTAGCTGTGGTGGAACTGACTTGCACTCCCAGACATGAAGGGGAGGAAAGAGAATGACTAACCAAGAGGAGGAAAGCCTCATGTGGGTGAGCAGGAGATCACCTGCTGATGCAACTCATTCATGCACATCCCACCAGCTTTCCAGAGCTGCACATGGGTGTGTGGGTGCCACAGGCTGAGAACAAAAATGAAACCAAGCACAGGCTGAAGGCAGTGTGATGACTCCAGCCTGCCAGCTGACAAAGTGTCTGACATGGTGCTGTCAAAATGGGGGTGGTGTCAAGCTGTACTACAGAGCAATTGTGATAAAAACTGCAAGGTACTGGTACAGTGACAGACAGGTAGATCAATGGAATAGAACTGAAGACCCAGAAATGAATCCACATACCTATGGTCACTTGATCTCTGACAAGGGAGCTAAAACCATCCAGTGGAAAAATGACAGCATTTTCAACAAATGGTGCTGGCACAACTGGCGGTTATCATGTAGAAGAATGAGAATTGATCCATTCTTATATCCTTGTACTAAGGTCAAGTCTAAGTGGATCAAAGACCTCCACATAAAACCAGAGACACTGAAATTGATAGAGGAGAAAGTGGGGAAAAACCTCGAAGATATGGTCACAGAGGAAAAATTCCTCAACAGAACAGCAATGGATTGTGCTGTAAGATCAAGAATCGACAAATGGGACCTTAAAAAATTGCAAAGTTTCTGTAAGGCAAAAGATACCGTCAATAAGACAAAATGGCCACCAACAGAGTGGGAAAGGATTTTTACCAATCCTAAATCTGATAGGAGATTAATATCCAATATATACAAAGAGCTCAAGAAGTTGGACTCCAGAAATTCAAATAACCCCATTTAAAAAATGGGGTACAGAGCTAAACAAAGAATTCTCAACTGAAGAATACTGAAGGGCTGAGAAGCACCTCGGAAAATGTTCAACATCCTTAATCATCAGGGAAATACAAATCAAAACAACCCTGAGATTCCACCACACACCAGTCAGAATGGCTAAGATCAAAAATTCAGGTGACAGCAGATGCTGGAGAGGATGTGGAGAAAGGGGAACACTCCTCCATTGCTGGTGGGATTGCAAGCTTGTACAACCACTCTGGAAATCAGTCTGGAGGTTCCACAGATAATTGGACATAGTACTACTAGAGGATCCAGCAATACCTCTCCTGGGCTTATATTCCAGAAGATGTTCCAGCTGGTAAAAAGGACACATGCTCCACAATGTTCATAGCAGCCTTATTTAAAATAGCCAGAAGCTGGAAAGAATCCAGATGTCCCTCAACAGAGGAATGGATACAGAAAATGTGGTACATTTACACATCAATTAAAAACAATGAATTTATGAAATTCTTGGGCAAATGGATGTATTTGGAGGATATCATCCTAAGTGAGGTAACCCAATCACAAAAGAAGTCACTTGATATGCACTCACTGATAAGTGGATATTAGCTCAGAAACTTAGAGAACCCAGGATACAATTTGAAAAACACAAGAAAATCAAGAAGAAGGAAGACCAACTTGTGGATACTTCATTCCTTCTTAGAATAGGAAACAAATATCTATGGAAGGAATTACAGAGAAAAAGTTTGGAGCTGAGATGAAAGGATGATGGATCATCCAGAGACTGCCCCACCCAGGGATCCATCCCATAATCAGCCACCAAACGCAGACACTATGGCATATGCCAGCATGATTTTGCTGAAAGGACCCTGATATAGCTATCTCTTGTGAGGCTATGCCAGTGCCTGGCAAATATAGAAGTGGATGCTCACAGTCATCTATCTATTGGATGAAACACAGGGCCCCCAATGAATGAGCTAGAGAAAGTACCCAAGGAGCTGAAGGGGTCTGCAACCCTATAGGTGGAACAACAATATGAACTAATCAGTACCCCCAGAGCTCGTGTCTCTAGCTGTATATGTAGCAGAAAATAACCTAGTCAGCCATCACTGGGAAGAGAGGCCCCTTGTTCTTGCAAACTTTATATGCCCCAGTACAGGGGAATGCCAGGGCCAAAAAGGGGGAGTGGGTGGGTAGGAGAGCAGGGCGGGGGGGAGGGTATAGGGAACTTTCAGGACAGCATTTGAAATGTAAATGAAGAAAATATCTAATAAAAAAAATGAAAAAAATGAGGGCGGTGTTGAGCATGCCATGGGCGAGAGCGATACGGACTCTGGCTGGCACAGGAGAGCACACTTTGCTCCTGAGCGCTTGGATTCTTCCAGAGTTTGGACAGCTTCCAGGATAAATTCAAACTAATCGCTTTCTAAAACAACTTATTCTTGTGGGTGATTATTTAATGGATTTGATATTATAACATGAAATGTGAGCTGTTTGCTCAACTCCGATACTTGGCATATCAAAATTAAGAATTTAAAGTAGACAACTATGGTTTGTCAAACAGCCACCCTCCCAGGCTCTGTCATGGAGGATGTTCATGGGCCCCACAGCACACTCATGGGTGGTGCCATCCGGGCTAACTCAGACAGATACACAGAAGCTCACAGGTGCCAATAGGGTTTCACAATGTTTAGGTAAATAACCAGTAAGTAGGGGAGTCCAGTGTTACACAAGATGCAGCCAAAATCTGCACTGAGCTGAGTCCATGCCTCCTCCCTCCATCCATCCTCAACAGTGCTGTCTCTTAAGCTGAGATTCAAGCCTTGGATCTCCTATTGTGCAACAAACCAGTAAACTCTTTCAGAGCCTCAGTTTGCTCCTCTACAAAAGAAAGAAAATGAACCCCTTCCCTAGCCCACCCATGGGTTCCCTCAACAAGCAAATGCTATTGAAGTCTCAGAAATGTTGGACAGGACTTTCCTCAGGATTCTCTATCACATTTAGAGAACAAAACAGCTGGTCAGAAGGGCATGGTTCAGAGAAGATAGCAGGCTAGTCAGTGGACCCAGAAGAGGAGAATCACAACCTAAAGGTCCAGCAAGGCAGCAGTTTCTATAGATGTTGCATTTACAAATCATTAGATGAAGAGCAAATATTAAACAGGAGTGTATTGCCAAGATTGAAAAACCAGAGGGGGATGGCAGTATTGTCCTGGCCTGAGTGCCCAGTATCTTTGGCATTGGGTGGAAAGCTGCTATGTGACAACTCCTGCTGAGTGTCTACCAGCAACAGGTACAACCACTTACTGACACAGGAACATTGAAACAGGAACACTGCTGGTAGTCAGAGCCAAAGAGATACCAATAAAAGTTGAAAAAGCATAAAGAACACCGAAGAGGATAAGAAAAGAAACTTGCCACATCATATAATGGTCAGAATAGCAAATGTGCAGAAGAAAGAATATTAAGAACTGCAAGAGTGAAAAAAACCAAGTCACACACGAAGGCAGGCCCATCAGAATAACACCTGATTTTCCAATCGAGATCATGAAGACCAGAGGAGACTGGACTGGTTTTCATTTTGTGTTAGCCATCCACCGCTAGTCACGGGGCCTGCCCTTAAGAATGGTTTATCTCCTCAGTGAGACTCCCTTGGAGAAAACTAATTTTTCATTTGCAAGTAGCTTTCCATTGGAGACAGCTTCTGGGGTAGGAATGGGTGCATGAATCCAGTTCTCCTTTCAGCTTTGTGACACCCTCTGGTGCAGACCTATGCAGGCCCCGCTGAGACACAAATGTTTTATCCCAACACCACAGCACATGGCCAGTAAGTCATTTTGTGAAGCCCAGTGATGATTACAATCATACGAGGGACACACTTGCCAAAGTGGATGCTACCTGCTGGCCACTTATCAGGGTGTTTGATATTATATACCAAGTCCTGTGTTCACAATGCTGACAGATTCGTCTGCTTATCATGTTCTATGGATCTGCCATCTGTTAATATGTGCACCCATCATCTTTCTACTTGCCTATCATTCATCCATCTAACATTGATCCTGTGCATAGGATAGTGTTATAGATAATATTGTATAACTAATGTTCAAAGATGAAATGTAGTCAACACCTCCCCCCTCTGGAATGTGAACACAGTGACACCAAAGCTACTGTATTCATCGTTTCACCACAATGCACAGCGCCTACCCTGCCCCAGAAGAGGTTCTCAGCATGCTTCATGATTAGAAAGTGCTGAATAGTGTGGTAGCTCATCAGGCGAGTTTCATCTCTGGGCAATGAAACATAAAGTTGCTTGCTGGGGCATCGTGACCTGTCTTTTCCTTGGAACAAGTCATAAAACCCCTAGAAGTTGGCAGAACGCAGAGTGTTCTGGCAGCCACTGAGGACTATCCCTGGTGTCAGCGTCAGAAAATCGAATCAGAAACCCAGCAGACAGTACATCCTTAATTACAATTATAATTACAAATGTCACACTTAGGAGGACATCTGACACTCTAAGGTTCTGTGTCGGGTGACCAAATGCTTCTTTATAAGGCTACTTACTCCTCATGTCTCTTCACATGCACCAGACAGCCTGAGTGGGGCTCTCACGCAGCAACTTCTGCACAAAAGTCCTCCTGTATCCTCTCAGCTGTCTTCCCAGCTCCTATACAGGAGAAGAAATAGCAACCAAGCACACAGTGTGCCTCTATTTAAATACCTGGGAAGCTATATGATGTCAGAATAAAAACTCAAGAAATGCAGACAGTTCCATCACCCAGTGAACGCATGCAGACAGCTCCACATGCAGAAGCTCCATCACACGATGAATGCATGCAGACAGCCTTGGAATGCACAGCCCACTCCAAGAGCTGGATGAGCTGGAAATACTTCAAAGGAACAAGGCAAGAGCCACCTCATACCTGCCCCCATGTCTCTGTCTCACACCTTGTCCCAGCCCTTAACTAAGAGATTCACAGTCAGACGCCCTTTTTAATGATGAAAAAACTTAGACTGGGCAAAGGGGCAAATTGGCCAAGATTGCCAAGGTAGCAGATTGCCAGTATAATTCTTACTCATGCCTTCTGCTTACGAAGCCCATTATTTACTCTCCCCAATGCCCACCACCCAAAGTCTCAAAGAGCTTAAGAGAACACGAGGCCAAGGGTGAGGTGAGCTGCTGGTAAGAAACCGCCTTCCAAGAAGGACTTGTAGTCACCTGGAGTGTACGAGGTGACCAAACCAGAAGTACCAAGAGAAATGTCGAGCCAATTGGTCCTTCCAGAGTGTCCAGTGTCCTGGCTAAGAGAAGCAATCCTGAAAACATTCTGTGAGACCTCCAAAGGGATCCTGAAGATTCTGTATGAATCAAAGCTCCGTGTTAACCTGTCTGAGAGGGAGCCTTGGCCTCAACTTACAGGTCAAGACACCATTTAGCCAAGGCTACTCAGAAGACACTCTGGTGGGATAGTAGTTTTCCTACACGAACAAAGGTCATATAAGGGTCAGAAGACACTTAGCCAAGGCTACTCAGAGGAAGCCCTAAAGGGATTTCAGGCCTTTCCCACAGTAACAAAGGTAAATGAAAGGTCAGCTACCACTTAGCTAAGGCTTCTCAGGGGAGGCCCATTGCTGGGTTCAAGCTAGACAGTTCCCACAATCCTCCATAACTAAGGAGGTTCAGACACAGTACAGTCAGTACCTGGCCCAAGGTCACAGGCAGAGAGGGACAGTGTCTGAATGCAGTCTAAGAAATCTGTTCAAACAATGGCCAAGCCATCTACAGAACTCAAGCTCCGGCCAGAGATGCAACACTCGGCCCAGAAAGCCAGTGCACTCTGAAGTGGTTTAGGCTAGCTCTGCATGGTTCTAGTCAAACCATTCTCTCTGGAAAGTAGCAAGCCATACAAGAACGCTGGGAAACTTAGACCAAAGTAGCCAGGACTTAAGTTGTAGCTCACAGCCACAACTTAGATTTTGCCCTTATTTCCAACCAAGAACCTACTGAGGAACAAATATTGAGGTATGCAGGACCGTGTGATGACTGTCCTAATAACCACCCTGACTCCACCAGGCTGACACCCTCCTCGAGGATGACCTAGGGCCTTTCTTACTCACTGGCTGTGAGTCTCTGGTAAACACAGGTGGCAATGGCTCTTGTTTCAGAAGACAGTGGAAAACCCACTGGCTTTGGCAACTCCACATACACAGCTTTTGTCCATCCCACTCTGGGGTTCCTATTCATTTCGACAAGTCTGAGACTGTCATGTGGACTCCTTGTTACCCTGCAATCCAGCCCTTTCAGATGAAGGGTACACAGCCGAGCCCGCACTCACCTCACCAGGAGCTCCCAGAAGACAGTCATCTGCCTCCTGCTATCCAGCACATATGACTCTAAAGCTCGACTTCCATTTGTTTCATCTTTCTACCTAGTCACCCACACAGCTTAGACATCACACCGCATGGAGTATACCACTCATATACACACCACACAGGCACACCATACGCGTGTGCATAAACATTCACACAGACTTCACATGCATGGCACTCTTAAACACACCCCATAAACATTCACACAGTATCCCATGACCCCACCCATCCCATGATGGCCAGGTTGGAAATCACACATTTTGTCCACCAACTTGCAGTATTTTCTGGAAAAAGCGGCTCCGTGAGGAATCATGTAGAAAAGAAGGGAGAACCTATAGCCACATAGTGAAGCCTCTGACTGTTTTTCCCTGATTAAATGTGTGTTTCTGCTGCAGCACACAAGCACATAGCCTCCTCTGTGCTTACCCAGGGGCTCTGTGCCTGCAGGCTGGCCCTGCATTCATCCACAACACAGCAGTCAACACAAGACCTTGTGAAGAATCAATTTCTCAAGGATGTTTCAGACAATATAGCAAATTGGCCCAGCTTGAAAATAAGATAGAAGTTAGATAAAATGCCTCATGTCTTTAATCCTAGGTAGAGGCAGGTGGATCTCTGAGTTTGAGGTCAGCTTGGTCTACAGAGTTCCAGGACAGCCAGGGTTACACAGAGAAATCCTATCTCTGAAATAAATAGATAGATAGATAGATAGATAGATAGATAGATAGATAGATAGATAGATAGATAGATGATAGATAGATAGATAAGTGGGTAGATAGATAGATATCAAAATAAGAACAACATCCAAACCTGTTCTGCATGATATATAACATGACCCAGCCCCCCAGCAGACATGGGGGAAGGGTATCTTTAACTTCACGTCTTTCTGGGAGAGTAAAAAAAGACCCTATTTAAAATGGATGTTTGTTTTGTTTTATTTATTAACTTGGAACACTGAAAACACTAGAGAGAGGTAAGATAAAGAATTCTCCACCCTCACCTACACGTCAAGTACCAGATAACCCACTGAGGGCTATCTCCATACCATCTGTAAGTTGTACTTTGTTGGTAGATGTTTCAAGCACAAGTTCATGGCCTACGACCCTTCCTCACATTAGAGAGTCAAGAAAGACAAGTATCTGAATAGAGAGATCAATATGTGTCAGAAAGACAGGGCCAATGCGATTGTCTACGTTAATGGAAAGAGCCACACAGATAAAGTCAGAACCACAAAGCACTCAAACACTGTTTTAAGGTTATGTGTCTCAACTTTCCTTCCATCAGTGTTTTGCAGGAATTGCTTGAAGGGAGCAGGAGAAAACAGAAACACTGCTGTCAGTTATAAGAAGTTCAGAGGCTCCCTTCAGCCCAGCAGTGCTGAGATATTCACTGACATTGTGGAGGTTCATGGATCTGATTCTAGTCTCAGATGAGCCACTGATCTAAAAAAGCAAAGCCCTGGGTTTAGATTCTTTTTCCCTTGTTATAGATCCTAAGACAAACCTGTGACCCTTACCCCATCCCACATGTGTGTAGCCAGAGGGGGCCAGCTAAGATTTGATCTAGTCAGACAGTATATAAACTACCTCCCTATAAGCCTGCATCCCCATCACAACCAAGCCCATCATGGGTAACAAGTTGATATCTTCCCTCTCCTCCTTCAACAATCTCTGCTCTCAAGAATCTCTTGCATCCAGTTGCTCTTGCCTTGATTAGACTGAGCTTGGATGTAGACAGAACTATTACCTGTCCTCTACCTGAGTCAGCTCATCATGGAAAGACTTCTTTGCAAATGATGATGGTGATGAAGAGCGTACAGAGGGGAGACCTTTGGCCAAGTCCAGATGGCCTAATTCCTGCTAAACCGCCCACACCCGGAACTTCAGTTTCTCCTTCAGTCTGTGGGTGTTGATAATCTGCATTGTTAAGGGCATTTTAACTTATGTCACAGGCACTGAAGTCTGAACAATGTTGCTGTGTATCTTTCATATAAAAATCTGAACGAATCTCTTATCACATGTGCAAGCTTGGGCAATATGTTCTACCTTCCTGAGCTTCAGTCTCCCCACTGGGGATCCCCATTCCTGATATCATTGCTATAAACACCAACAGGTCTGGTTGGGTGGTGATGAGGGCTCCTTGGTTGCCGGTTATCATTTGTGGTGGCATCTTCCATGATCACAATGAGTAGATGAGTAAACCCCACCCATTGTGCTGACCTGGGACATCATGGAGTCCAAGCCCAGAGTCTGAATGGGAACTCCAGATCAGTGTATCTATCAGCCCTTACCTGACCCTGGTGATGTGGGTTCAGGAGAGCTTGTGGGCTCACCAACTCAGTTTCCACCCAGGCCCAGATCCGGGGCTTTGAGTTGGCCCACCCCAAGATCTAACCAATCTATGAACTACTCACATGAAGGGACCTGTCCTGCAAATCCAAAGCAGCAGGATCTCTGTGATACAGAGCATCAACCGGATATCCAAGAGGACTTCTGGTCCAATATTGATAGAGTAGCAAAAGTCAGACCAATAACTCATTGCAATGAATACTTGCAAATAAAGAAGTCTAAGCAAGAGGGTATTCTGTGTGACACATCACAGCTTCCACTTTAAGGAGGGGTTTTGTTTTGTTTTGTTTTTTATTTTGTGGGGAGAGGTTTCAAGGGCAGAGATGAAGGGATGGGGAGATGAGTGCAATTGGCGTGCATGATGTGAAATTCACAAAAATCTATTAAAAGTTTTAAAGAGAGAGAGAGAAGTGCAGAGAGAGAGAGAGAATGGAGAATGGACATGAATTGTGTTGACAAGATAAGAGGATTTTGGGGGGAAGATGAATATAATCAAAATATGTTGTATGAAACTCTCAAAGAATTAATAAAAGTATTCTTCAAAAAAAAAATTTAAGCCATAGAAGACAAGAAGAAACCACACTGCACCTGGCTCCAGGGTGAGTGGATAGTCCACTGATGCTGGCCTTTGCGGCTTCAGGCACCAGTCTCAGTGTTACTCCCACTGCTCCTGTCCAGAAGTAGCCACTGCCAAAATTGCATCCTGGTTTCTCCATCCCAGCACTCTCCTTTCAGGGAAGCTGCAGCTGTGCTGAGGGAGTTCGGGCCTCCTGACTAGGCAGCCGCAGAGGGCAGGACAGCAGTCTGTAGACCCCCTTCTTCTACCCACAGAAACTCAGAATGAGAGGGTCACTGTAAGGCTGACAATCCCATTGGGTGTGCGGCCTGGCTCAACAGCTCTGTTCCTCCTTATGCTCCTGCCTCTTCTCTGCACACTGTGGTAACTCTCTGCCCCTCAGGGTCTTCCTCAGACTTTCTGTGACTGGTGTTCTTCCATAGCTCCTTGTCACCAGCACCACAGATCAGCAATGCATTCTGGGACTTCACCTTCTCCTACTTTGTAGCTCTTCTCTACCTAGTGTGGCACTGCCAGAAATTAGGAAGGTAGAATATGGCCAATCAGAAAATGAACCCCAACACAGCCAGAGGCTGAACCTGAGTTTGCAGCTCTAACCTGAGGAAATCAGAGTTCTGTCCTCTGATTGGTCAAGTCAGGATTCATGGCTACAGCAGCCACGGGAATCAATAGGAAAAGCATAGTGCTTTGTGTGGACAGAACTCCTTTAAGACTCCTAATCTGAGGGCTGCTTGGGGAAGGGAGGGACCCCTAGTGACCCAGGGCCTTAAAAGGATGGAGCTGAGCACCTGACCATTCCAGATTATCATGAGTAATGGCTCCTACCAAGAAGTCTGGATTATTTCTTTAGGGACAGGAGGAAAGTAATGAGATTCCCCAGTGGAAGGTGAAGGCGTTGAAGTCTTGGATTTAGCCCCAAAAGTCACCATATCTCGTGACCTAATGACACAGGGCCAGTCTCCCTGAGCCTTCAGAGACTTACACTTTCACACTGAGAGAACTCTATTCAACTAGATAAGAATGTTTTTCCAGTGAAGGAGGAAAACCAAAAATCAGTACAGCCATTGAGTTTCAGTGAACACTAGCAGATCCAGATGTCACCTATGACAGGTCAGATAGTCTGGCCAATTAAATATCAGCAGAAAGGCTGAGGCAGTGGCTCCATTGGTCAAGTGTTTGCTGAAAAAACCTGAGGACCTGAGTTCAATGCCCAGAAGTTATGTTTAAAAGCCAAGTGTACCTATAACCTTTCATGAGAGTTATGTTCCTTATTCTAAGGAGGAATGAAGTATCCACAAATGGTCATCCTTCTTGATTTTCTTCTGTTTTCCNTAATGTGTCTTGGATATTCCAAGTTTCTGGGCTAATATCCGCTTATCAGTGAGTACATATCTAGTGACTTCTTTTGTGATTGGGTTACCTCACTAAGGATGATATCCTCCAAATACATCCATTTGCCCAAGAATTTCATAAATTCATTGTTTTTAATGGCTGAGTAGTACTCCATTGTGTAAATGTACCACAGTTTCTGTATCCATTCCTCTATTGAGGGACATCTGGGTTCTTTCCAGCTTCTGGCTATTNTAAATAAGGCTGCTATGAACATAGTGGAGCATGTGTCCTTATTACCAGTTGGAAGATCTTCTGGGTATATGCCCAGAAGAGGTATAGCAGGATCCTCCGGTAGCACTATGTCTATGACCATTTGTGGATACTTCATTCCTCCTTAGAATAAGGAAAATAACTCTCATGAAAGGTTATAGGTACAGAGACAAAATTTAGAGCTAAGATGAAAGGATGGACTATCCAGAGAGTACCCCATTCGGGAGTCCATCCCATCATCAGCCACCAAACCTAGATACTAATGCTCATGCCAGCAAGATACTGCTGAAGGGACCCTGATATTGCGGCCTCTTGTGAGGCTATGCCAGTGCCTGGTAAACACCGAAATGGATGCTCACAGCCAGCTACTGGATGGAACACAGGGTCCCCAATGGAGGAACTAGAGAAAGTACCCAAATACCTGAAGGGGGCTGCAACCCTGTAGGTGGAACAACAACAGGAACTAACCAGTACCCCCGGGGTTTGTGTTTCTAGCTGCATATGTAGCAGAAGATGACCTAATCGGCCATCAGTGGGAATAGAGGCTCCTTGGTCTTCCAAACTCTATATGACCTAGCACAAGGCAAGGCCTGGGCCAAGTAGTGGGAGTGGGTGGGTAGGGGAACAGAGGTGGGGGGAGGGGTATGGGAAACTTTCGGGATAGCATTTGAAATGTAAATAAAGAAAATAATAATAAAAAAAAAAAAAAAAAAAAGGAAAAAAAAAAAAAAAAAAAAAAAGCCAAGTGTAGTGGCACTAGTTTGTTATCTCAATTCTGGGAGTCAGAAATAGGTGGATCCCTGGGGTTCACTGGCCAGCCAGCCTAGCCCAGTGTAGCAACTTCTAGGCCAGCCAGAAAAAAAAAGAAAAAGAAAAAGAAAAAGAATGGTATTCCATAGGATATACTCAAGATGACTTCAGGCCTCCATGTACATGCTATCCATGTGTACCTGACCATGCAACACACTATACAGCACAGCGGAGGACTGACCTGGAAGTTAGTAATACATTACTTCTGCAGCCAGACTTGTCTACAATGACACCAAGGTAAGGGACAAGAGGCCACTCTAGGGTTTATTTCCACATGCGGATGCTCTGCATGGGTACTAGCTTGCTCCTTAGGACTGTCTTCTTGGATTTAGGGATATCTTCCCCAACCTCCACTCACACATGAATACACAGCTCTTTAGAATTCCGTTTCTAATTACTGTACTATACAGACCCCAGAATGATGGCGAATTGATAAAACATGCAAATGAGGCAATCATGGAATGTATTAAATTTTCCATTTAAACTGTTAGTTAAGCTGCCCACATTTGTGAATGTAAACATTAGCCCTCCAGAAAAAAAAAAAATATTTTTTAAAACTACAATATAATTGGAAACTCCACAACCATGTGCAACAGAAGAGGGATTGTCACACAGAAGGGTCCCCTCATCACCATAAAAAAGGGGGAAAAAATTCTGTAGCATGGGTGCTTCCTCTCAGCAACTCCAGGAAACCCCCGGTGGGTCTGTCCTACATCGTCCCCTTCATTAGATATCCATGCCCTTAAGGACAACTGCCCCACATCCCCCAGACTGCACAGTGCCCAGTCTTCCACCTCCACCTGGGAGGAGCTTGCAGGGATCAGTTAAATTGATTGACACCCAGCGACACACAGCTGAACTGAATAAAGTCAGACCATACAATGTTGTTGCATAGGCTACTGTAGAAGCCTCAGGCTTCGGTCTTAGAAGCTGTCCGTACATTTGTATATTCTCCACTTCCACCCATTTTCAGATGGAGTCCTCAAGCCAGCACACATGAAGACTAAGGTTAGCGCAGGACGACAGTAGAGGGACCACATGAGCCAGGATGCCGGGAAGGAGATGTACTGGCATGGGCACCCTCTGCCCCATTAGAATGCTCTCTTCTGGTGAGTGGGAATGTTCTTAGAGTCACCCTTAGGTAAGACAGAGAAAATCAGAGACCTGTCTGACGTCCTTACCTGACTTTGCCTGAAGAGCTAGACGCTTACACTAAAGAATACTCTTGTCAGTAATAGTAGGAAGACCTTGCTGAGGCAGCTCCTAGTTTTGTGTCGCGGGGGTTGTCTCGGGGAGTATGCTTGCTCCTTCCTTATTCCCATTCTTCCCTCTATTTCCCCATTCTTCTCCTGCTTCCCCTTTTCTCTCCCCCTCTTCCTCCCCATCTTCCTTCTTCTCCTCCTCCTCTTTACTCTTCTTTCATGGTAATTTCTGCAGGTGATCCCTGGAAACAGCTTCAAGTTCTTTTAGGAAGTATGGAAGCCACAGATAATAACTCATCGAAATAAGAGTGTGTATCTGACTCTCATTAAAACCACAGAGCAAGCCGGGCATTGGTGGCGCATGCCTTTAATCCCAGCACTTGGGAGGCAGAGGCAGGCGGATTTCTGAGTTCGAGGCCAGCCTGGTCTACAAAGTGAGTTCCAGGATAGCCAGGGCTACACAGAGAAACCCTGTCTCAAAAAAACCAAAAAAAAAAACAAAAAACAAAAAAAAAACAAAAACAAAAAACAAAAAACCACAGAGCAAGAAAGCTGTGCCACACATCCACAGACCGTAATAAAGTCCATCATTCCTTTGCTATTACGGATACCAAACAGATGCAAGGGGTTATATTAGGAAAATAAGATTATGATTTAAGATGAAGAAAGAGAAATGATTTGGAAAAGGGTATCAGTGATTTCTCCAAAGACTGATATATCAACAGCCTCCAAATGGGAGATGCATCTCCATGCATCATTGGGGACTCCCATCTTTCCTCTTCAAGAGCGTGGCAATTAGTAAGATCAGTAGGAAAGAAACCACATCAGGCTACCACACACTGCGCCCCAAAGGCTTAATGTTCAGCATCTCACAGACAGTAACCCAGGGACTACTTATAGAGGTTGGGCAAGACTGCTTTTGTTCTAGCACAAGAATAAATAACCCAGTATATCACAAATCTGTGGGGAGTCCTAAGAAATCCACTGAGTGTTTTCACAAGTATCATGCTCTGATAGGTTCTTGTGCCCATTAATAACTGTGTAATACTTTCAAATATCCATTATCAAATTTCACTCTCCCATTAATCTTGGGTTTACAACTCATTCCATTGGTTAAAATGTTACACTCTCACTAGGATAATGGGCTTGATGCTTGGTCCAGCCCTACACCTCACTCCTGGCACTGGTACAGGGCTGCACAGAACCAGACCTAAATACCCGCTGCAAAACTTAGCTCTGTACAGCTTGTGTTTCTCTGTGCATTTATGTGTTTGAGCGTCCACCCCAACACATTAGAAAGGGGCCCATTTTGAAAATGTTGAAATTGGGGCTATAGGGCCAATCACTTCATTGAGTCACACTCAGGCTCTGGTCTGTCACAGCTGAACCATGATCAAGGCCCCTCCACCATGCCTGAACTCAGCTTTCTGACAGTGCCCTGCATGGGAAAAGGTTGTGCAACTGTTAGGTCCCTTGAAGCTTGTTACTGCAATACAGTGGAAGGGGCGGAGGTCCACTCTATCCTGCTTCAAGCATCCCTGTGAGGGTTCATGCTCTTTCCTCCACTGTAGAACAGCCCAACAACATTCATGAAAGAGCTCTGCTAAATCCGGGGGACAAATCCAGAAACATTCCCAGTGCCACAAATGCAATGCCACTGGTCAAATACTACATGACAAATTTAAGATTCACACAGTGCCCTGCCTCTTGCCATTTGTAAGAGAGTGGGGTCAAGAAAATACTAGCATTCATAGAAAGAAGTTAACTGGATGCTTCTAAGAAACAACTCAGGTCTGAACAGAGAGTTCAAGTCCACTAAACCAGTTCAAGCTCACTATTCCCCAAGTCCAAGAAAGCCTGTGATTCCTCCACCCCCAACACAGATGACACATTTCCAATGTGGACAGTGATGAATATTCAGTCGGGTAAATGCCATCGGCATTACCTCAATCAATATAAATGGAAACCCTAAGGCAATCGATACTCAGAGGGCGAACCTTCTGGGATATGGCTGGCTATAAATGGCAGCAGCTCTCCTTGCAGCTTCTGACATAGCCAGGGATTCACAAGCTCCCTTGCTGGACAAATACAACATCTTCAAACCATGTGCACAGGATAACTGTCCCTGCATATGTATTATAACACTCTCTGAAACCTGTGCACTGCTAAGCAGAGAGCTTAGTTAAAGCCTTCCGAGTGGCACAAGCTATCAGGCTTTGTCTTTGGTGAATGGTAGGTTTAACTGACTAAGCAGTTCTGCTACCACTAATCCTACCTCATAGGGATAAGAATATGAGGGATTGCAGTCTCCATGACACAAGATACTAAAGGAGTATTGAAGGGTGCACGAGGGAGGGCTCCTTCAGTAAACTACTTACTACACAGCCATGAGGACCTACAATTGATCTCCAGTACCTACATAAAAATAAACTGGGAATTTATGGTTTTGCATCCTCCCTTGGGGTGTCCAAGCACTGCAACATACCAGGCAGGGATGGGTGGAATGGAGCTGAGTTCTGAGGTCTGCTTCTTCCCTTATGTCCAAGGTCCTGAAGCACACCCACAGGGAAAGGATGAAGCGAAGTCCGGAACAGGTGGGTCAACAGGGTCCCAGTCCAGCGGTGAATGCCGGTAGGGAGGTGGTCTCCTCTGAAGACTTCGGTGTTACAGATCTTTTACAAAACAGTTTTCTTAGATGACAGTCAACGAAACAGCGTGTGTTCTTTACTCAGGGTGAACCTTGGAGAGGGGGAATGGGTTCTTCTTAGGGTGAAGCTTCATTGGCTGACATTCTGGGATACCTCATTTGCATGGAGAACGAACCTGTGATTTCACCAAGGATTACATGACATTCCTGAGGTCCAGTATAGGAGTCAGGCTCCCCAGAGAGAGTAGAGAAGAGAAGGCCCTGCTGAGAAGGGAAGCCCTCCATTTTGCACAGAGCTCCATGGAGGACTATGCCCTTTAAATAGCCGGATCTTCCAACAGGAGTTGTCTGCACACTTGCTACCTCATAACTGAGGGGGATAGAGATAGACAGAGCCTTGGGGCTCACTGGCCATCCAGCTTAGCCCAGCCAGTGAGCCCCAGATCACAGTGGGAGAACCTGCCTGAAAGGATGTGATGTATGGCTCCAGAGAACAACATCTGAGACTGATCCCTTGCCTCCACACAGATTCACACACATACACATGTGTTGAATATATGTGCTCAACATGTGTTGCGCATACACATGTGTTGGGGTGGACGCTCAAACACATAAATGCACGGAGAAACACAAGCTATACAGAGCTAAGTTTTGCAGCAGGTATTTAGGTCTGGTTCTGTGCAGCCCTGTACCAGTGCCAGGAGTGAGGTGTAGGGCTGGACCAAGGATCAAGCCCACTATCGAAGTGAAACTATAACATTTTAACCAACTGACTGAGTTTTAGACCCATTTGAGAGGCAAGGGAGTTGGGAAACTGCAGTTCAAATGGGCTTGGATGAGACTAAGTGGCTCACGTGCACTATTTAACCTCTCTTTGCTCCCCACTTTTCTTATCTGTAAATTAGGGATAACTCAGGGTGTCTTGCAGAGCAGAGCTGAGGATTAAATGAAATTGTGAAGATAAAAGGCTTAGCCCAGGCCCTGTCCAGGGAGAGGAATCAGCTAGTGGTGGCTTTCATTAGTCACTAGTTTAAAATGTGTTTGATTCCAAGGGCTCAGCTGTGATCCTTCTCATCCCCATTAGAGGACAGGAGCTGTGGTGGGTAGCAGGCAGCCATATGTGGAACAGGAATGGAAAGGCTTGAGAGCAGCAATTGGGTCTTCAAACTGGACTCCAATCACCAAGCCTCTAACACTCAGACTGCAGATCTTATCCTGTAGGGGGACGTTAAGAAAACCCTCCAAGTATGCCAGGTTTGCCGGCTGTCCTTGGGATGCCGAAAACATTTAAAAAGAAGATGGGCACAAATGCTTTGCAGGCTGCGTGGGGAGAAAAGCCATCAACAGTCTGAACCAGCTGTGCATTCTGTGAGCCAACTCTGGGAAGACATGTCTGAGACTGAAATAGTGGTACAGATGTTGTGGGGGTAACCAACATCTTTCCAATCCTAATGGACCTAAATCTTGATCCACAGGAGTAAACTGATGCTTCCTGGTGTAAGCCTGGCCAGTAACCTGCGGGGAGGTAGATCTTAAGAGCTACTACTATTTAGTTTGCTAAAGGGACAGAACATCAAACTGTCTTATAAATACTTTTCCTTATTCATATAGACCAGGGCAATCCTTTATCACAGAAACATCTTTATGCAGCCAATGACGTTTAATTCAGAGACTCATAACTGGTCAAAGAGTATATGTGACTGCAGAGAACTCTGTCCTTAACGGAAAATCTGTATCATACCTTCAGCCCTGAGGCCGATGGAATATCACGGAAGAGGAAATGGAAAGATTTTAGGAGCCAGAAGTCAGGAATAATTTTTTGTGAAATCATGTCTCCTGGACATGACTGGAGCACTCCACTCACGAACTCGCAGCAGTTATGGTTACCTGTGTAAGACCTGCACAAGAGCAAGTCAACCAACACTCCAACATGGAGGGGGAGGGGCTTATGAACTCCTTGTCCTAATGGAGGAGCCATAGGAAGTGGAATGGCCACTGTGGGAAGAAGAATCAGTTTTCTTCACCAGTGTGGCCATTGTAGGTAGTCCACACTCCACTGGAAGGTACCCCAAACCCTTAAGAATGTAAGTAGTATGTGACGTGTAACATGTCTTAAGCATGTGACAGTAATTGTACTCAGTGGGTGAAGAAGAGGGGAGGAAGGAAAAGGCAAGAAGGAAAAGGAGGAGGAGGAGGAGGAGGAGGAGGAAGGAGATGAAGTTTGTAGGAATATGTGGGAGATGATATCTAAATGATTGGAGAGGGGAATGGGAGTATATATGTTGCACAACACTGTTTAGTGTGTTAAATTGCCAAAGAGTAAAGTTAAAATGGAAAGCTCAAAGGACCTGGGCCTGGGAGATGCCTGAGCAGGCAGGAACACTTGGTCTGCAAGCAGGAAGACCTGAGCAGAAATCCCAACACCCAAGAAAACACTAGGCTTTGCTAAGTGCACCAATAAACTCAGTATTGTAGGATTCCCAAGGGTCCAAAAGAAGAGCTGTCCAGACAGCCTAGCTGAGCTTCTGATTCAGTGGAAGGCCCTGCCTTAATAAAAGGTGATAGCTATATAGAGAGACCCGGTCAAAGAAAAAGAAAGAAAGAAAGAAAGAAAGAAAGAAAGAAAGAAAGAAAGAAAGAAAGAAAGAAAGAAAGAAAGAAAGAAAGAAAGAAAGAAAG
>NC_034596.1:27058286-27063173 GCF_900095145.1 Mus pahari
AGGGAGGGAGGGAGGGAGGGAGGGAAAGGTGAGAGAGGAAGATGGCCAACTGTTCTGGCATCCATCCATATGTGCCTGCACACACATTCACACATCTACATACATGCAACACACACACACATACACACAGGCACGCATACACACACACACAAAGAATGGAAGTGGCTAAACTCTCAAGCTCCTTCCAGCCTTTAGATTGTCCTTTTCTACGTCCCAAGGCACAGCATGAAAGCCGCAAGGAACAAGCACAAGCATAGGTAGTCAGAGCAAGGCTCGGCCCAACCCATCTTTAAGACACCTCAAGCTACCTTAAGGCGCCCAAAGCACAAAGGGAGGAGCCACGAATTCTGGGGCCGATTCATCAGCTCAGACTTCAGTTGAAAGCTCTGAAGCATTAAGGAATTTCGACTGTGACTTAGAATTCCACAGCAACTCTACAAGGAGGGTGGGAAGACTGTCTGGGGGGCCACATGTCATCTGGAGACCACGGAAGTAACAAGCAGTTTGGGCAGCATTTAGTATCAGGGTTTTCCTGCCGCTTCCAAGAGCCTCCCACAGCACCGGCCACAGGTAGGGATCCTCCCCAGTGCCTACCGTCGCTTCCTATTACAGAGGTGTCTGAAACCGCACGCTCCCCTGTGGACCAGCGTCCAACAGAATGTTCTGTTTCTAAGGCGGAGTGAAAATAAATCTGTTGGTGTCAGTGAATGAAAACTTCTCTAGGCGAGATTTTTTTTTAAAAAAAGGAAATAATAAAAAAGAAAGAAAACACAAAAACTCTGCATGTAGATTACAGAAAGGAGGAAAAAAAAAAATATTCTGAATTGTGAGACTTCTGGGTCTTCCCCTTCCCAGGAGGAAACCAGCTACTTAGGAGAAAGCTCCGCGGAGTGGCAGCACCTGGACCACTTTCCAGCCGCTTTTGTCCTCACTAGGAAGGGGGCGGGGAGAAGATGCGTTCGTGGGGAAACATTGCCATCCAGTGGTCAACTTGAAAAACAGGGAAAAAAAATCCGCTCGGTGACATTTTGTCAGTCAACTAAGTGCTGAGAACACTTGTCAGATGTCAGGCCAGATCATTGATACCACCCTTCAAACCTATAGGAATTCACACACACACACACACACACACACACACACACACACACACACACACACACGGCACTCTAAAAGCTCCAAGGAGCCAACCAGCTGTGTGAGTAGAAGAAGCAGAACTCAGAGCTGCTCTAGGACCCACCTGCCTGGCCATGTCCCAGAGACAGCTGCTCCCAGTCACCCTGAAGGGTTGGTGTGTGGTGAGTCAGATGAGGCGGCTGCCAACAGCAGTTTACAACAGTACACAGAAATGGGTTTTCCCGATGTCCGTTTGCGCCATGTGGCCTCCCACCCGTCATGAACGATAAATATGCTTCCCTAGTTCCTTTACAGATAGACTTTGGGACAGAAGCCCAAATAGAGGGGTGGGTAGACTCACTCTTCCTCTTGGGCAGCTGACCTCGGGTCCTCAGGCAAGTCAGTGACCTTATGGAGGAGGATGGGAGACCTACCTAGCTTATCTTTTCTTCAAGCTCGGCATGAGGGCTGAATGAGACATTGACTTTACTCTTTTTCACTTGGCATAACTGACCTGTCAGACCAGCCTCCAGGTTTGGATTTCTCGTCTCTCGTAAGTGAGGGGGTTTTGCCTCCCTCCCCCAGCCCATTCTCTGCAGTTAGGACTGTACAGTCCCCCTTGATGACCTGCATATAAATTCCCCCATCTACTCCTGCAAGGTATCAGATGGTCAGAAGTCAGTCTTTAAGATCATATCAACCACCCAGACACCCCCCCCCCAGAACTCCCAAGGACTAAGCCATCAACCAAGGAGTACACATGGCTCCCGCTGCATATGTAGCAGAGGAGGGCCTTGTCATGCATCAATGGGAGGAGAGGTCCTTGGTCCTATGAAGGCTCAATAGATGTTCCGGTGTAGGACAATCAAGGGTGGGGAGCTGGGAGTGGGTGGGTGAGTGGGTGGAGGAAGACCCTCACAGAGGCAGAGAGGAGGATGTGATAGGGTGTTTCCAGGAAGGAGGGAAACCAGGAAAGGGGATAACAATTGAAATGTAAATAAGGAAAATGTCCAATAAAAAAAATAAGATCATTTGTTCTCATGTAATTAGTCAACAGCTTAATTTACAGCTTTTAAAACTGTGGGGTGTGACCCCATGTAGGGTCACACAGCTGAACACGATGATCACCAAAATGTTAATAAGAGGGGGGTTTCTGAGCACACAATGCCTAAAAGTTCATCAAAACCCACATTCAGACAGCATCAGGAGACTTCACTTTTCCCTGCATGTGGGGTCCCAGCAGACAATGTTCATGAATACTTCGCAGAACAACTCTGTTTAGATGTAAGACTATTTGGTGGGTGTGAGACAGGGTCTCACTATTTAAACCAGGCTATCCTCCTGCCTCTGCCTCCCTAGTAGAGGGATTAAAGGCCTGTGCCACCACACCTGGCTCCGATTCAAGGCTGTATTTGTAAGATAGATTTGAATTGAACTGCCATGTGTTTAACTGTGCATATAAGGCTTCTTCTGCTTGTAGATACACAATGCTTCCATTATGGAAAACAAAGATTGGTAACATCCCCTACCATCTTCAGCAGGCATCGAGTGACTATGTCTTCAGGGTGGATTACATTAAAGAATTTTACCTGAAAAATTTGCTACTCTGGGTTGCTGACTGTAGCTTTGAATTAGTTAAACTGCTTTTGCTTCCGGTGGGTCGTGCATGCGCTACACCCACCCAAGAGCTCTCTGGATTCACAAATGAAAGATGCACACACATACACATATGCACACACACACATGAGTGTGCCAGCTAATTTTGATATGCCTTAACTAGCTCAATCACTGGGCAATTCTAAATTTCTCTGTGGCTAGCAAACATTCCTCTCTGGTATTCCTATGTTAGCATCTTTTAAAATCTATATTTATCTCTGCTACCCCAGACCCAGTTGGAGGTGACCTAGGGGTCACGTTCCCAGATCCTTATATGCCAGCAGGCCTTTAAGTTTCATCTTCCTCCTTCCTCCATCATGGCGATTCTCCATCTCTCCTCTCTCTCTCTCCTGGCCCCTCTTACCTGTGCAATCTGAAAGTCCAGCCATTGGCTGTATGGCAATTCTTTATTATCAATCAAAGCCAGGGGCACAGGGACCCTCAGATCTGGAAGCGTGGCTTTGGGGGAGCTGAAATAAGACAAAGCATTAGAATCAATCCCCAGCAACTGACTTGAGTTTCCTTACCTTTTTAAAAGTTATTCATTGGATCTGGGCTTGCTAATAGAACAAAATTCCCAGCTATTTCCAAGAGCCTCAGCACGTTTCCGCTCCTTTGTACTGCATGTTTAGGCAAATCTGTGCTCGCCATTGGTGACCGCAAAAGCAAAGCATCCATCAACTCTGAAAACCGTTGAAGATGCCCAGTGTCCTGCAGCGTCAAGTATTAAATTCTCTGTTTACAAATAAATAAGTACATCCACCTCTGATATGCAAGTTTTCTTTTGTCATCAATAAATGTTAAAGGTATATGTATGCTAAACAATTGTTTAAAAATAAACTTATGATAAATTTTTATTTTTACCTACTTTATATGACTATATATCCAGCTTTGTGTAAAAACATCTCAGGTGACAAGGGGAAGTCTGAGAAGCCTTAGGGAACCGCCCTGGCTCTTGGAATGGCTCCCTGTCCTTCTGTAGTGTGGCTACCCATGCAAGAGCTCAATCTAACCTCTTCTCCCCATGGGTGTGTGTTTCACTGAATGATACTTGTTTATAATATGACCTCGCTACTAACTAAATAAAAACATCTGTGAGTTATTAAAATCGTCATCTTTGAACATGTCACAATACATTCTTAGAGGTCAGAGCCCACAGATCCTGGATCCCAGCCCAGGTCTACTTAAACCTATACACTGTTAAGACAAGCAGTTGCTATTTTCAAATAAATTCCTTAACTAAAGTGAAAGTATTAAAGATTCATGCTATGCCTTATATTTACCAAATAGGAAAATCAAGTATGGTCCCTTCAGTTTTCAATGAAAAGTGTAAAGAAAGGAATTTCTCTTTAGCCAATTACCCAAATCCATGATCAGGAATCCCACTGTTGTGGATGTCACCGAAGGGGATGTGTAGACCCATGCACTGCAGCTCTGTTGACAATAACTAACCCACATATCCATCAGCAGTGAAGGCATAAAGAAACTGTGGTATATCTACAAAATAGAATAGTATTCAGCCACGCCAAAAGAAAAAAGAAAAGAAAAGAAAAGAAAATGAATAAAAAACAAAATCTTGCCACCTGTGACATCCTAAAGGGCTTCAGAAGGTGAAATAAGCCAATCAGAGAAAGGCAGCACCACATGACCTCACTCGTAAGATAAAGCTCAAGGTTCCAGATGAGAAAATCGAGGCCCAGGAAGTCAGAAGCCAGAGTGGAGATCTGGTCTCTGAACACACAGTCATCTCTCCTCATCTGTGGGTTTGTTTCCAAGACTCCCATTGATCCCTTAAATTGATGACAGTTACCAAGCAACCCCCACCCAAAGAGAG
Source organism: Mus pahari (assembly GCF_900095145.1). Lineage (NCBI taxonomy): Eukaryota > Metazoa > Chordata > Mammalia > Rodentia > Muridae > Mus > Mus pahari. The sequence goes on from NC_034596.1 coordinate 27,062,890, forward strand.
AGAAAGAGAGAGAAGAAAATACAGAGAGAGGGAGAGAGGGGCAGGGGAGGAAGAGAGAGATTTAAGGAGACTCCAGGGCATAAAACCTGGCTCTGTGTGGCAGGCAGTGTCTCAGAACATATAAGAACAAGAATCACACATGCACCCATGCACACGCACACATATGCACATGCATAACACACACACACGTATTTACTTCATTTTTTAATTAATTTCACTCGGCTGAAGATATTTGTAATGGTTTGTATATTCTTGGACCAGGGAGTGGCACCATCTGGAGGTGT
>NC_034596.1:27066188-27109214 GCF_900095145.1 Mus pahari
TTTTTTTTTTTAATGTGAGAATTATCAGAAGGCTATACACAGAAATGAAGGGGAATGGACTGGCAAGATCCCGATTTAAGAAAATGGTGACCCTCTTTATTGAAAAGGAAAGAGGAAGAGTGGCCAAGGTCTAGAGAGCAGAGTGGGGACAGAAGGATGAGGTCTTCCACACTAGACTCTAGGAACTGGAGTAAGTCTGTCTTCTAATCATGAATGGATGTGTTTACAGCTCTCAATTTACTGCTGATTTCTGAAAAGCACTTTGAACGCGTGAGGGGTCGGTCACCTTGGTTCTTCAGCCTATGCCTCCTATGTCCACCTCCTCAGACATTCACTCGGTGCTTGAGATGTCTCCATGCCCATGAGGTAGACACGGGTCCCTAACAGGATGATGAAAAGATGAGCACGCCGAATTTAGAGATATGCTGTTAGATATTGGGGAGAATAAGAAAGTGCTCCTGTGTTCTCACAGTAAAAATGGGAGTCAGGAAATACTCTTCCCCAGCTCTGGGAGATACTCTTAGGAAGCGCAAGAGAGGAACTGGGGCAGCTCAGCTCTACTGCCTAACACTCCTGTCAACATTGTTAACATCTGCCCCAAACAGAAGCCGCTGTGGTGGTGGCATACGTGTGTGAATGGGAATACATGTCTCACAAGGTAGATCTTGTGGCCCCTGGAACAGCCCAGCCCTGTTCCCCACATCTAGACAAGAAGCCTCAACGATTCCAAATGGCAGTGCGAGTTTTCCACACAGGAAGAAAGTTTACCTTTCAAGTGCTTATTTGTCATAGAAGGATCTTTATGATCAACCAACACTTTGAAATACATATCTCATTTTAAAAAGTCAGTGTCAGCAGACGAATACTAAAATAAATCTGTCCTTTCAACCCATTAACACATGAGGAAGGAGCGCCACCCTCCAGAATCTCACTTGTGTGTAGATATGAATGAAGCAGGAATATGCTCAAGAAGGAAAAAAAAAAGAATGAAACGCTTGTGAGGCCAAAGCTCCAGAGACAGGAAGGAGGTCTGGAGAGCCAGCTGGAGAAGACGCTGTGAGCAGCCACAGGTATATGTCACATGCTATCTCACTGCAGGCAAAGGCATCCAAGGGCATATTTACATTACATTCCCAGAGGAATGGCTACATAACAGATTACACCACTGCTAACTCTGGGTCCTCCAGTGCCATGGTCCTCTGGATGCCTAGTGCTAGCCTTCTTAGGACATTCAGAGTATCCAGAATGGCATCGTGGTGGACAAACTTAATTGACCCATATGGCCTTCTTTCCCCTCCATGTTTTATATTTTCTCAAACTAAAAGAGTATTTTCTTCTTGGTCTATAGTAACTAGAAAATAAAGACATCACTGGGCCCCTGCAGGGCCTAACTCCATGCTCACAAAGCTTGTCTTTGAAACTGAAGAAGTTCAGGGGATTCCTCAACATCTCTATTCCAGGCTCTATAGAATATGCTGGGATGGTGGACAGCACACTTTAGACTCTTCTACGGAGAGCAAAATGAACTCCCACCACTCTCTTCAGTGTTCCCACTGCTCACAACAGTGCTCCCACCAGTCATGGCAGTGCTCCCACCACTCACAGCAGTGCTCACACCAGTCATGACAGTGCTCCCACAACTCACAACAGTGCTCACACCACTCATGGCAGTGCTCCCACAACTCACAGCAGGTGCTCCCACAGCTCACAGCAGTGCTCCTACTGCTTGCAACAGTGTCCCCTCTGCTCACGGCAGTGCTCCCACCACTCACAGCCACTCATTATATGCCACATTCCTCATGGTAATCTTTATGCCAACCCAGAACCAAATGGCAACTTCTGTTACAAAGGCTCTCTTGCATCTAGTTCCCAAGAAGGAGAATATCTCCTTGAGCACTGAGCCCTGCAAGGGGTGGATCTGACTCTAGATCAGAAGAATTCAGCAGCAGCGTCTTCCTCTCTGAGTGAAGCACCCTTGAGACAGTGTGTAAACAGCTCCTGTAACAGCACAGCCATAGCCTGGAGTTAATGAGGTCAAGCCACACATCCAAGGAGGGGGAAAAAAATCTGCCCCAGCCAAAGTGTCCCATTGCCCAGGAAGCTTTTGCACATTTGTGGAGTAGCAGACCACCATAGGAGCCCACCATGCCCATGCTGGCTAGAGAAGCCATGGGTACCATTAGGGGAAAGGAGATGCCTTGACCTCATGGCTCTGGCCAGGATGAACAATCTATTGTGTGTGAGGATTATGCACTGCTGTTGGTTTAGAGAGCAGCATTTCTCAGGGGGGAGAGTTTCAAATGGCTTAAACAAAGTGAGTAGACACAAGAAAGGCAGAACAGAGGAAGCGCTTCTGTCTCCAGGATACAGCCTCTGCGGTTCAGAACTTGGACCTGCTCACAGCTCTTTCCAAGAAACCTAGGAAATGCTAAGTGCCACTGGTGTATGCTTTCCTGGGTGAGAATGAATTATTTCACTCCAGAGGAACAAAAGAATGAGTCTCGGGAGACAGCCAACAGAGTCAGGATCCATCCATTCCTGGGAAAGGAGCCTCCATCCCAAAACTACACATAGGACCAGTCCTCTTCTCAGTCCCAGGGTCCAGCCACCGTGTGAGTCACCACTGTGGTATCACTGGTTGAATTAGTACTGTAAATCTCAACTTTTAACTTGGAAGAAATTGTTACAATGTAATGGTAATGGCTGTCACCTATTGGCAGCTTACCCATACCAGGCCTTGTCTCCTTTAGGCACATACCACAACCTAGATTTTACAGGTGACATGGGAATGTGCTGATACCCACAGACCTTCAAATTGTCAGGCCTCTGTCCCTGTGCTGCATGTCACCAGCAGGCCACTCACCCCAAGAGTATGTTGTCCTTGAATGGGCACTGTATGCCTCCCATCCAAACAAAATGATGCCCTTTTAAATTGATATACAAACAGAATCATGTTTCCGTCACTGAAGAAAATCTCAATCAGATAAGCTCAGACTTATAATTTCAATACTCAAGGTGATGAGATTCAGAATGGATTTACAGACAGGCCTCTGGGCATGCCTATTAGAGAGTAACTTGATAAAGTTAATTAATGTAAAAAGACCTGCCCACTTTGGGCAGCACCGTTCCCTAGGCTTGAATCCTGGACTACATAACTAGAAGAAAATGATATGGTGAGATGACTTAGTAGGCAAAGGTTCTTGTATGAAAGGCTGATAACTCGATTCTGATCCTTGGATCCCACAAGAGGCAGGAGAGAAACAACTTCTATGAGTTGTTCAGTAGGACACCTGTGTACCTGTGCAATGAGTACACACACACACACACACACACACACACACACACACACACCAAATAAATACTTTCCAGGCATTTCCACAACTCATCTGACAAGAACTCTGTGCTGGCTGTTTTTATGTCAACTTGACATAAGCTAGAATCATTGGAGAGGAGAGAATCTTAACTGAGAAAATGCCTCCCAAAGATGAGGCTTTAGGCAGGCCTGTAGAACATTTTCTTAATTAGTGATTGATGTGGGAGGGCCCAGCCCCCAGCCCCCAGCCCCCAGCCCCCAGCCCCAAGTCCCCAGCCTAGGCTGGTAGTTCTGGGGTCTAAAAGAAAGCAGGCTGAGCATGACATAAGGAGCAAGCCATTCCTCTATGGTCTCTGCATTAGCTCCTGCCTTCGGGTTCTTGCTCTGTTTGGGTTCCTATCCTGATGTACTTTGATGATGAAGAATGATATAGAAGTGTAAGCCAAATAAATCTTTTCCTCCCTGAGTTTCTTCGGTCATGGTGTTTCATCACAGCAATAGGAACCCAACTGGAACAAACTTGAAGATGATAACTGCAACTTCATGAGTGGACTTGGGAGTATAAGACGCTAGAATGAGGAACGGCCAAAGTCTCACATCAGCTTCTACCTGGTGCTCATTTGGTAACCTCTGCTAAGAAAACGTTAAGAGCCCTTCCTCTTCTGCTCGTACCATCATATTATCAGAGAATGGCAATACATAAATTAAAGAACCACTATACAGGCGCTGTCTTTGAGCCTCTGTCTTTATTCTGTTTTTCAAGGCGCAGCTATCTTTAAAAATACATTTTATCACTTGACCCTGTCTGTTTAACAAAACTGAAGCAGTAAGTTAAGACCTTGAATATGCTACTTTCTTGCTTACTAGTAGTAAGCGTAGGAGATAGCAAAGACGTGGCCCCATGTGGTCAGTGACTGTGTTCCTCCAGCATTTACAAATGTCAAACACCACAAGGCCTCCATCAGAAAGTATCCTAAGGCTCTGGGAGTCTCTGGCCAGCATGTAATATAATGGTGCTGTGCTTCTAACTCCAAAAACTCAATGTCACCTGAAGGATGGCAGCAGGAAAGTCACGGTGCACCAGTCAATGAGAGAAGGTGGCTGACCCAAGAGTTATTCAAATTCAACTTTGAACTTCTATGATTTTAAAGCATTGACTATTGATTAGTCAGCAACTCTGATCCAGGAGTCCAGAGGCAGAAGCAAGAACCAGCCTTTTCCACAAGCACCTAATGATTCCCTATTGGCTTCACATGTCAGATTCTGACCACTGTGTACCCATGTGGGGTCTTAGACAAATGTGGAAGTTAAACCAAAGCAGCTGACCTTTAATCCCAATTTCCCAGAACCTACTGTCTCCATAGAACTATATACAATGTCATGCAAAGACACATACCTATGGGGATGGGGCACTCAACACTTCCCATTGTTACTAACTAGAATCTAGCAAGGCAGATGTAACCATACACAAAGGAAGAAAAGGGAAGTGGAGACTTAAAAGTCAAGGCAATGGTAAAATGGCTCAGACCACTAGGGTCAGGAGGGACTTCCATCACTTCGAAGAGCTCTGCTCACCTCACTGCTTCAGCCCTATCTCCTTCCAACTCTTCCCACTATGATGGACTCTCTGCATAAAACTTTCTCTAAGTCGGTCATTCTCTTCCTCACCCATCATTTTCTGTCTCTAAGGAGACAAGGTAATGAGCCTGTCAAAAGACTACCAGGCCTTCCCGTTTCCAGAACATCTGCTGGTCCTAAGTATCAATGCCTTCAAACCTTCTGTTTCTGCCTATGCTTCAGTCAATTCTGCACACTATTCTCCTCCACTATGGCCCTTCTTGTCAACTTCTGTTCATACCTCAAAGCCACGACATGAAAATCCTTCTGTGAAATCTTCCCTGTCTGAAAAGCATGGTCGCACTATTTCCTTCCTGGCTCAGCACCATGCCATGGACATATGAACATCTAAACCGCAGTGTGTCTGCTTCTCCTCTACAGAGCATGTCTAGGTGTCCACGTGTAGTAGTTTTGCTTTGTTTTTCCAGCATGATATAAACGAGGGTCATCATGAAAGAGAGATCTCAATTAAGAGGAAGTGATTCCATCGTATTGGACTAGTCTGTGTGGCATTTTCTTGATTAATAATGTGGGAGGCCACATATCACTGTGTGTGGTGCCACCCCAGGGCAGGTGGTCCTGAACTGTAGAAGAAAGCAGGCTAAGGGAGCCAGCAAGCAGCGCCCCTCCTTGGCCTCTGCTTTAGCTCCTGCCTCCTGGTTCCTGCTTGTCCTGGTTAGTGTTTTACTGCTGTGAACAGACACTGTGACCAAGTCAACTCTTATAAGGACAACATTGAAGTTGGCTTACTGGTTCATATGTTCAGCCCACTATCATCTAGGTGGGAGGATGACACCGTCCGTACAGGCATGGTATAGGAGGAGCTGAGAGTTCTATATCTTGTTCTGAAGGCAATCAGGAAAAAACTGGCTTCTAGACAGCTAGGATGAGGGTATTAAAGTCCACACCGACAGTGACACACCTACTCCAACAAGGTCACACCTCCTAATAGTGCCACTCCCTAGGCCAAGCCTATACAAACTACCACATTCCACTCCCTGGCCCCCATAGGCTTGTTCAGACATATGAGCCTATGGGGGCCATGCTTAAACATAGCATAATGCAATATACATTTAGTCCAACTTCAAAAGTCCCCAAAATTTATAGCAGTTTCAACAATGTTACAAATCTAAAGTTCAAAGTCTCTCCTGAGATTCATCCAGTCACTAACTGTAATCTCTAAAGTAAGACAGGAAACCAGCTGGGCAAGCGCCAAACTTTGCATCTCCACGTCTGATGTCACAGCAGTCTTCAGATCTCCAATTCATTTTTCATCTTTGTTGACTGCAACACACTTCTTTCTCCTGGGCTGGTTCCACTTCCTGTTAGCAGCTTTCTTGTGCAGATATACCTCAGCTCTGACATCTCAAACATATTGGAGGTCTCCAAGGCAACTTCAGTGTTACAGCTTCTTGTTCCAATATCTGAGATCCACACATGATCTCATGGGCTCCTCCAAAGGGCTTGGGTCACATCTCCAGCTCTGCCCTCTGTAGCACTCTAGGCTCTAGTTGACTCCACTCCACTGATGCTGCTGTTCTGAGTGATCATCCCATGGTACTGGCATCTCCAGTACACTGGGGTCTTCACCTGCAACTAGGTTTCATCAATAGCCTCTCATAGGCTCTCTTTAGGGTGCAGAGCCTCAATTTCTTTGTATGACCCCTTCAGTCCTAGACCAGCGACTGCAACTTGAGGCTGCACCTTCACCAGTGGCCTTCCATGGCCTCTCACAGTGCCAAGCCTCACCTGCTCTCCATGACCCCTTCATACCTTCAAAACCAGTACCACCTGGGTGATTCTTACACATTACCAAGTCTATCACAAGATACAACCTTGACTATCTCTGGAACACAGCTTTTTTATGCTCTCAGAAAACACTTCCTAGAAAACTTCACCTCAGTGATGCTGGTCTCTTCTTAATCACCACTAATTTCTTAGCTCCAGATAACCAGCATCAATTGTCCCAGTAGTCCCTTCTATCCTTGACTCTAAAGCCAGAGCCATATGGCCGTAGCTGCTGAGTTCTGCTACTTGTTGGAGCTGAAACATACCCCCCCCCCCGCCGCCCCTATTCTATTACCAGCTTTCTGTTTTCCAACTCCCTCACTGCCTAAGCTTGGCTGTATTGGAACTTGTTCTGTAGATTGACCTTGAACTCAGAGATCTGCATGGCTCTGTCACCAGAATGCTGGGATTAAAGGTGTGTACCACCACACCTGGATTTAAGCTTTTCTTTGCCTAGAACCTGCTTTGTCATAGGCTGGCCTTAAACTCAGAGATCTGCTTGCCTTTGTCTCCTGAGATTAAAGATGTATACTACCTTCCAGGATCTAAACTTAACTGGATGGGATCTTTCCCTAAGGTCAACAATCCCTTAATTCAATTTAATATCCTTGAACACAGAATTTAGCTCCATTTCACTTCCTGGTACCCCTTTAATACCGTATACTTTATATTTTTCCTTTCTAAGCTTGCTATACTTGTTCAAAATGCTCTTCATGAGACTTAACCAGAGAACAAAGTCTCTGCTGGGTTTTTGTTGTTGTTGTTGTTGTTGTTGAGATTTTTCTTCATCAATGCAATTAATATACATCTTTTTACCTTAGCCTCAGCTAGACTCTTTAGACAAGGGCAAAAAGCAGCCACATTCTTCAGCAAATACCATAAAAAACAGTCCCTAGGCCACACACTGAAATTCTCCACTGAAACCTTTTGGGGCAGGTCTGCACAATTCAAATCACTCTCAGTAACAAAGTCTTCCATATTTATACTAGGATGGCCCATTAAGCCCCATTTAAAGTGTTGGAGTTCATCAAAAGACCCTCACTCACAAAGACCACGGAGACCGCCATTGCTGCAAACCGCAAGAGGATTTTTATTGACCCCCTCTCAGCACACAGGCCAGAGGAGAGACCCAGAACAAACAAAGGACACACTTTTTATACCTTGTAAGGGGCAGATTTTAGGCAACAGGGCTAGCTGGATTATTCTCATTGATGTAGCAAGTAACCTTTTCAGGCACTGGTTGGTTGGCATAGTGACTACCTCTGGCCTAGTGACTCCCTCTGCCTACCCTTATGGTGGTTTATCAGAAAAGCAGCAGTACATTTTGAATTTATTGGTCAGCTATTAACATCACAGCTATTAACATCATCACAGGGAATTCTAGCAAGGTCAGGGTGATTTGTGGTCTTTCTCAGAATTCAGTGTGGAATTTCTCTGGGAACTGCTATCTTGTTACAGTTATTTTTCTGAGAACAGTTCATTTTGTTTTGGCAACTATAGACTCAGTCATTCCGACTGCTATGTTTCTGAAAGTCCAGAGGGGAAGGGGCTGGGTGGTCTTGAACTTATTTTGGATTCTACAAAAGCATCCCACTGCTTTCTAAATCCAAAGTCCCAAAATTCACATTCTTCCAAACAAAAGCATGGTCAGGCCGATCTCAGCAATACCCCGGTCCCTGGTACCCAGTTCTGTCTTAGGGTTTTACTGCTGAGAACAGACATTAAGATCTAGACAATTCTCATAAGAACAACATTTAATTCAGGCTGGCTTACAGGTTCATAGGTTCAGTCCATTATCATCAAGGTGGGAGCATGGCAGCGACTAGGAAGGCATGGTATAGGAGGAACTGGGAGTTCTACATCTTGTTCTGAAGGAAAACAGGAGAAGACTGGCTTCTAGACAGCTAGGATGAGGGTATGAAAGCTCACACGCACAATGACACACCTATCCAACAAGGCCACACCAACTCCAAGAAGGCCACACCTCTTAATAGTGCCATTCCCTGGGCCAAGCCTATCCATACTACCACACTCACTGCCTTTCTTGAGTTCCTGGTTTGGCTCCACTCCATGATAGATTGTTCTTGGGACTTCTAAGCCAAATAACCCCTTTCTCCTCCCTGAGTTGCTTTTGGTCATGATCTTTATCACAGCAACAGAAAACCAGTCAGGACAACCAGGCACATCATTAATGTTCACCTGTTCAAGGATGTTTTTTAATGGATTCTTACTAGAGGGAATCCTTGGAGTCTATGCCCATGCTAAGGGAAGAGGGCAGGATGTACCACCTACAGCCCAGTAAGGGTCTGGATCACTAACTCTCTCCTCAGCTTGAGGTAGGTCAGCTAGAGGGGAGCTCTTCCAGCACGGGGNGGGGGGGGGGGGGACTAAGAATAAGCTTGCAAAACTGTGGGTCCAGCTCTGAAAAGCCTGTCCTGGGATGGGGATAAAGCTTAGCATCAGATCACTTACCCAGCATACGAGAAGCTCAGGTTTGATCCACAGAACCAGAGGGGTTGGGGGGAGAGAGAGAGGAGAGACAAAGAGAGGGGGAGAGAGGGGGAGAGAGGGGGAAAGAGGGGGAGAGAGGGGGAGAGAGGGAGCGCTGTGGAAAGCCTGTCCTGAAAAAGACAAGAATGTCATCTGGAAGGAAGTGCCTACTAATGTTTTTGAGCAAAGGTATAATAGTACAGCTCTACAGGGAGCAGACTGTGTGGGGCATCACTGCCAAGACAGGAGCTGGGAATCCAGGGAAGAGAGACTTCAGGAAATTAGGTAGAGCTCCTGGCACCGGCGTTGAGGGCAGTGTTCAGCAAGGAGCATTCTCTACCCACCTAGGGCCCCTCGGTGGGCTCGGGTGAGATGCTGGTGACAGAACCAACATAACAAAGCACATGTTTTAAGGGAAAGAGGAAAAAAATGCATCTATGATAAAAATACGGCTATTGCCACACTACTGTGGTTCCATTGATGAACCACTGTCAGACAACTTCATTTTATTTTCTTTCCTGTACCATCAAAACCCTTCCTTAGGTATTGGCCAGCCTGCTTGGTGTGCTATTTCAGGGCATACGTTTCCATTTTGGACACTCTGATGTTGACAGGAATGGTGTCACACGATCTAACTATTGTGTGACAGAGGGATGGGGAAGGGTCCTGCTGATAGAATATTAGAAACAAGTGTGTTGCACATGGCAGTTACACATGCTGGGCTCTGACAAGGTGCTGGTCAGGCATTTTCTGCATGAAAAGTAATCACAATGAGCCAGCGACTTGATTCAGAAGACTAAAATATAAACATCAAACATTCACGTTGTATGTTTAAGGTTTCTCATAACAAAAATTATTTAGGTACCACGTAGCATAGCACTGAACATTTAGAAAACTGTTTAAATGGATACTAGCCTCCTGATTAGACTACTTTAAAAATGAACGGACTGTCTCAGATGGCTGAGGCCCAGGTGTCTGGGGAAAAAAGCAGTGGTGTCACCTGCCAGTCTCTGAGATTTCCTGGTCTGTCCTGTTAGTCCCTCTAAATCCATGTTTAGCCTCAGCCCCTTCCTGAGGCATCATGACAAGGGCACTATGAAAATAGGATCCGCTCTGTAACACAACTATCGATCATCAGCAGGGGCCAGACACCACTTCATTTTCTGTTGCAAAAATCATATAATGCGAGCCCAGTTTGTCAACTATAGCTTCCTCTTCAGGAAGTCCCTAAGAAGGCACCTGACCTCCCCAGAAAGAAGATGCCGTTGCTCTGAATGTTGCTTGAAAAAAAAAGGGGGGCTTGAGAAGATGTAAAGGAACTTGTCAGAACAGAGAAGCAACCTTTTCTCATGAGCTTTGTGTCTGAAGATTCCTGCCTCAGGGTTTCCAGTGTGTCTGCACAAGCGGGCACCAGAAGCACATTTCGGTTGTCTTCATTTATTCATTAATTTAGACTTCCAAAGGCAATGATAAAGAAATCTTATCAGGCGACTACAGCGATGACTCAGTGGCCACAAGCACATACTGCTCGTGCAGAGGACCTGCGTTCAGTTCCCAGCACGTGCATGACGTGGTTCACAGCTGCCTGTAACTCAGACCCAGGGATCTGATGTCCTCCTCTGCCTCCTCGAACCACTGAAGATATAGCTTGACTGTTTTCAATCCAGAATGTCTGACTGTCGTAGCCAGAGAGTCATAGGGGTTGGTGTGAGAGCTGGGATGTTAACGTTGAATTCGCTCACGTAGAGGAGCATTTAGTAGCAATGTCTTGGATTCTGTCCCCATGGCTATGACAGCTCCCGGGCAGTCAAGCTATAAATCTTGGCAGCTTCCTAGAGGAGAATGGAGAAGAGGGAGGGAAAAGGCCATGCCACTGGAGTTAAGTCGGCATGGAGATCAAGCAGAAGGGTGGATAAGGAGCCACAAGGTAGGGAGGGGACTTTAAAGAACACTTGAAGAAACCCAAAATCCTAGGGAAAGCATACTAGAGCAGAGATGGAAAGGAGAAAAATGAAAAGGCGTGTGTTTCTGAGTAATTCCTAAAAAGCCAGCAGCCTGTAAGCTACTGCCCTGGAGGGAAAAAAAAGACCCAGACTTGAGAAAGGCCTGAGACTCCCTCCCCCATCTCCCAGTGGCTGTTATCTGGGAGGCAGCACACTCTGCAAGCGCAGTCACAGATATAAACAAAAAAGACCCTGAAGCGCTGGGGGTGTCAGACTCCTGAACCTCACATGCCACCTGCCCATGGGCCAATGTCTCCGGGGAGTGGAGAGTGAAGGAGATCATTCCAAGCTGTGAGTCCTAGGAAGCTTCCAGAATCTCTCCTTGTCTATAGAGGCCCTTCTAAACCCCTACAAGACAGCCCTTACTAGTTTTGCCTCAAAACCAGAAGAAGCAAAACAAGAAACTTGTAGACAATCTGTGCTAATAGCTCTTTAGGTTAATAGCTCTTTATTAGCATTAGTGACAGGAAGAGATTCATGTTCTACCATGTGTGGGATAAACAGATGTTAGCAGCTGCCCAAGGGCCCAGGACCACAGGGACAATGGCAAGGGATCCTGTTTTCTTCTTCATTTGGCTACAAAAGTAAGAGGGAGACTCCTCAGAAATACATAAGCATAGTTCTGTAAGCGGTGACTACCCACTAACGGATCACAGAATTCTGCAGAGGGATATCCATTTTTATCAGCTCCTATCCGTATTGGTAGCTGTGCTTAAGAGCCCATTAGGTACCAATAAGAACAAGATGGCAATCTTCAGAGAGACTGAGGACAGCAAGGAGCACAGAAGACAGAACTGGTATTTCTGTGTTCCTCTATCTTTCGCACTACTATAAACACAGAAGGTAAAGTCTTTGGCAAGTTTTTAAAACTATAGGAAAAAAAAAAACCTCATAAATTATTGAAAGCAGCAGCACATTTGATCAGCATTTTTTCCCCTTTGCAACAGCCAGAATGGTTAAACTATAAAATGACATCATCCATTAACCCTCCGCCCTCAGCTTACCCATCATGCTTCAGGGGAAGTCCTGTCCTCTGACCTCACAGTAAGACCTTGCTGATCTCAAAAAGGCTAAATCATGGGCCCTGAAGAGCCCTCACTGTGCTTTGATGGGAGCCAAGACCTAAACCACCAAACCCTAAAGCTGTGTGGGAGGTACAAGCTGGAGGCAGGCACCCCTGTGAGCTGCCCACCCAGAGAAAGGAGAGGCTGCACTCCATGCTGCCTCTGGCTGCCTCTCAAGACTGGCTTCTGAAGTCTCAGGTTATCTATCACTATCCTCCTGGTTCTCTTTTATCGTGCCATACATCAGGGTTTTCAGAAGTGTCCAAAACGCATCACAGGTGAACCATAAAACTTTGGTGAGAGTGGAGGTCAGATCTTCTGTACACTTGGCCAGGCTTGGAAACTCTTTGCAAAAGAATATAAGATTAAAACATCTCCCCTCACCCCCAAAAATCTGGAATTGCCAATATAACATGCATGGAGAAAGCAGACAGAGGACAGAATGAGACACTCAGTTCTCACCTGCCAGAACCGCTCCAGACCCTACCTTGGTCCCCAGTGCAACTGTCCAGAAGGTAGGTAAAAAATATCTGCCAGTGATTAGGTTTTCTTTCGGCCACAATTCAGAAATGCTAATAGAACCATGAGCTACAGTGGCCATCCTGAGGCTTGGAATGACCCCTGAGTCACGGAATTAAATCATGACCCAGAATACAGAGTTACTGTGTAGTATGATGTATTCTCTATGAAGACCCCAAAGAAATAAATATCCCATGCCTCCTGGCCCAGGCTAACCTATTGATCGAGGAGAAAAGGGCATTTTTAAAAATTAACGCTGCCCAGAGGCACCATAATGCTTTCAAAAAAACAAGTCTTCAGCAGATGGACCATCAATCTTAAGAGCTGGGTTGGGAAAAAACAGCTCATGATAGGGGGATGGGCATTTAGACATTTCACACCTTGCCATGCCAGAATGCTGCCTCACAGGAAAAGGGGGAAAAGAAAGGAGAGGACCCAGGCTTCCTTCAGGGATTACAAAGGTCCTGGGCTCCTGTGGATCCGCAAGTCCCACTGTGCTCTTAACACTGGAAGAGGATAAAGCCAGAGGTTAGCCATTATCTGGGAAGTCAATGCCTCCTGTATCAGCCCTTCCATAAATAACACGGGGGAGATGGGACCTGTTTGTATCTTGAGAAGTGTAACCGGTCTTATTGCTTGGGGGGGGGGGGAGCACAGGATACTTAGGGGGTGATCACAACAGAGGGGCTGACAGGAGAGCCAGAGGAGCATCCCCAGAAAGACAGACCTCTCAGGATGTGGGGAGACAGGCTGAGTTGGCCGAGGTTCACAGGAACAAAACCATGTACCTCAGGAAGACAGGAAGAAGGAAAAGGGCAGACTTCAAGTTGGTTGGGTAGAGAAATGGGGGTCGAGAGGGTGAGTCTTGGCAGTTGGGGGGTTGAATAATCAAAATACATTGCACAAATTTCTCAAAGAATCAATCAACTGTTATTATAAAAGGAGATAAAATACATGTAAATTTAAAAGCATGAGGGTTCACGTCTCTGTGTCTTTTCTCTGTTATTGAATAGTGACCCAGCCTATCATTGGGAACAGGGGTATTTCCTGTTTATGAATTCATTCTGCTAAGGCTCCACCTCCAGTGCAGAGGGATCAAGTTTGGAGGACATAGAAGTCCCCGCTAATATCACTGTATCCACCCTGGGAAGATGAGTCCCTTGTAACAATCTCTGCCCCCATGATGGCCCCTGGCACGTCCCTGTGATTGTGTATAAAAGACACGTTATGGACTCTCTCAGTTCTGCAGGTGGTATCTGTGTTGGAGAAGAGCATTGACTTTCACCAGGGGTCTTTGAGATACATGGCCTGTTTTCAGCATCAAACATCAGCCTCCAATACAGTGTTGCTTTACAGTCAGCTCACTTCTCTGCATCCATTCAGGAGACGAAGGTTGGATAGAAGATGAAACTTAATGACAGTAAAACTGCCTATCCCTCATGCCACAAGCAGCTAGGTGACCCTGGGGGCACCACAGGCCTACCCTGAACTCAACCCTAAGAGTTCTGAGAGGTACTCATGATAACTTGATGTTCAACCTTGTAAGTGCTGACTCTCAAGAATGTGGACATGAAACTTCTGCTTCCTCCAGGTTCCTGACCCAGCCTCAAAAGAAGGACTCCTTATCCTGTGGTTCCAGAGCCTTCTGAACACAGCTACCTCAGAATGTACACAGGAGCAAGCTCACAGAACATTCTAGACCATACGTGTGCAAGGACTCCACCTTCACCTTCCTGATCTTTCTATCCCACCTTGAACATCACCCAACAGGGAGCTATACCGTATAGTTAGTACTTAGTGACTGAGTGAATGAATCCATGATAAATTCTTCCCAGAGGTTAATGCAAAGAAGTCATTTCTGGTTTATGAAATAGAAGAATACTCAGGAACACTGTCTTCAAGATAAAAGAAAGGGGAGAGAGAAAAGCTGAGAAGAGAGGGGACTGCCACACAGGGTTCAGTCCAGAGGCACCAATGCAGTCCTATGTCAGTCTCTCTTCCCCATCCCCAACTCCCAGGCCGTCCCCCCCTCCCCGCTCCCCACCTACCCTCTGTCCTTCTCTCTCATAATTTGCCAAGTACGAGTCAATGTTAAACCCAAGCTGAGTTCAGATGGGCTCCCTTCCCACGCTGCAATTCTCCATGGCTGTGAGTGGATGACAGGGCTGAGGACAGACATCCAAGATGGATCGCAGAAGAGGAGGAAGCAGGAACAAAGGAGGGAAGGAGAAAGCCAAGGAGAGAGTCCTGTCTCACAGAGGGCTTTGGCTGCAGCCTCTAAGTTAGAGGAAACTATAAAAGTGCCCTAAAATATTACTAACTAATCGAAATACAATGTAAACCACATAGCAGAACTTTTAGATTCTCTAATAGTTACATTTACAAAGCAAAAAAAAAATTGTGAAATTAACTTTATTAATATATTTAATACTAGACACTACTAGAGTGTGTCATCAATACAAAACATTAACAAGACATTTTAAACATCTTCCCTTGGACTTGTGATAACCCAGATAAAATCAAAGCAACATCTAAATCTTTTCCTTGTGCCTTTGACTGTACAATCTTTGCTCAGTTCTGACTGGATCATAGATTATATTAGACTAGGGAGGTCTTCGTCATCGCATTAGAAAGATTGCCACTCACTTCCGCTGCACTGTTAGAGATGTGCCCCATTTAGAGACCTCTGCACAGGGTTCACGCCTGTGACTACTGAGATGAAGTATGAAGAAGACGGTGGGTGCTCTTCTGCGCCCCTCCTTCTGCTTCTCAAATCTCTGGGCAATTTGGACTGGGTGTGCTTCTTTCCCAATTCACAGCCTCAATTTCAGATATCACTGCCTCCCGGTGTGCTTACAAAGACATCAGTGGTGAGTGGCTTCCCACCCAGCCTCTCAAGCTGCCTTTCATCTCTTCCTTCAAAGAGCGAATTCTGTACCACATCCACCTCTGTCTAATACCAGCCACTTGTTGAGCTGAAAACCCTCTGTTAGCATTATCATCTACATTCCAACAGTGACCAAAGCATTTATAGTTCCATCAGATGCACATTTGCCATGCTGTGTCACAGAGCTCTGTGAAGGCGACAAGAGCACAGGCTTTCAAGAGCGGAGGGCAATCTGAAGAGAAGCTCGCCCCTGGCATCTACAGGGGGAGTCTTTCCGTACTTTGAACATGAGAAGCAAAGAGAAAACAACAACAGGGCTGCTCTGAGTTATTGCTCTGATAATTCACTGTGGTGGTCACCCACGGCCCTCTCTCACTTCTGTGACCTTCACCCTACTTAAATGATTCTAACTGAACAGAGCACACCAGAACCTTCATTCCATCCCTTGGCTCTGCAGATACTGTCAGAATCAACACCATTGTTTGGAGCTGCCTCTAAGGATTGCCTTGTACATACGCTATACAACATTAAGAAGAATCCATACAATTTTTGGTATCCCATCTCTTTCATGTCTTGAGCTACGGTTTGAGTTTTCTTCTCTAATAGGTCAAACGCAAGGTCATGTCTTTTACATGAACAGACAGACAGAGGTAGGGGATCCAAATGTTGTCTTAACCAATTATCCTTGGTAGCATCTCTCAGCAGGTCAGTTGACCTTAAGAAGCCAAAAATCAAAGCCAATGACGGTCAAAAATCACCCCATGAGCTGTATGTACTGTTTATGGAGAGGTATCTAGTTTTACTTACATTCTGCTTCCTCACTGGTGGTTGTATAACCAGTGTGGTTCATGTGGTAGGGATTTGGATGTACTTTTGAACATCCCCAGGAGAATCAGATCTGTAGGTCAGAGATACTTGGTTTCCACAGAATACTCATTCAACATGCTGCCATTGAACTTCACGTCCAAGGTGTCAACACACCTTCCATGAACACTCTCCACTTGCCCAGTACTAGATACCAGATATGTCTGGGTTGTCATAGAAGCACATCTTCTTTTTCTTTAATCCAATCATATTTTAATTTATAATTGTATTTGTACAGCATTATTATAAGTACCAACTGGAACTAGGAGATAGTGGGAAGAGAAAACCATGTCTGACCATTATTCATTGGGATCCAAAGGTGTTAGTCACTGTTATTTGCCTTGATCTTCGGAATACTTTAAACCAAGGTTGTTTGTGCCGCAACAGAGGTTTGTCTAATGATGCAGTCTACTCTGGAAGCATTAGCTCTGAATAATAGGGTGAGTTTAAATCTGCCTCCATGCATTACTGAGATGCTAACCCGGGTGTGTGTATAAGTGACCATGATACCCCTTGATCATGATCATGTAAATTCACAGACTCCCAGAATGCACTGCAATATGACCAGACTATTTGCTTTTTCAGGGTACTTTTCAGAATACTACATGACAAGGAAGTTCCTAAAGGACATGTAACATGTGATAAGAAATATTTGCAGCACAGGACTCAACTCAGGGACTCAGTATTATCCACCCACCCACCCTCCTGGGGTGGTGCTCCTTGCCCAGTGGCTCACATGAGGATAGTCCATCTCTGCCTCTCTTGCAAAGGGACTTCTACCTCTGATCCTATGTCAGAGGTATCCTATGTCCCTCCCAGTTCCACTTGGATGAAAATGGAGATGAGCTTCCTTCCCCAAAGATATAATGAGAGCTCCAGGCACTTGTGAAGCACTCCTCAGAATACTATAACACACACACACACACACACACACACACACACACACACACAAAGAAGAAAGCAGCTATTGATGAATTTGAAAGGAAGATACTTCAGGAAAAACAGATCTTCATAAAGAGACTATTATAGGCATTATTATGGGCACCTTAGTGTACCTATAATTTAAGCAGGTGATGCCAGGTCACTTCCATTATTACCCTACTAATCACCTTCTGATGTGTATGAACGGTTTGCTAGCCAAAGCCCTTACACTGTCTCACATCACCCAGGTTTCTGAACAAGTGCTTCCACTAAAAGAGCATGATAGTCAGCCTTCCTAAGAATGTACCCTAGGAACTTGCAGTCTTATTCTTGGCTATTATTATCCAAATTTGAGTACATTTGTATAGCCCACTTTCATTTTGGGGTTTTCTTTAGCATTGTTTGAGATAGGCAAATAACAAAATCCACCATTTAAAAGTATACATTTACAACAACCCACCAGACAGGATATGCTTATTGGTGCAATATTGGCATAACTGTTATGGGGACAACCAACTGCTCTCTGATTTGAGGCCCCTTCCACAGGAGCAAATCCCCACCAGTTTATGGGAAGCAGCGTGCCCCTGTGCATGATGGTCCCCAAGGGTCTCCAGCCAGCCAATCTATATGGAGAGGCTTCAGAAGAGTGAAGAGAGTTCAACCTTGAAAAGGTGTTCATGACTTCTCCCGGCTGGCAGTCTCTGGAATAGAATCCTCTAGAAGTTCACAATCAGCAGCATGTAGTGGAGACAGGAGCTTGAAATTTTCCCTGGCTAGGAACATAGAGTTCTGCTGCACATTATTCAGTAAGTGTGGTCCCTAGGAGGTCAGTACCCACACACTGTCTTCCATAGGTGTACAGCCTCCTCCACCAACTTCAGCACCATCCCCTAAGTGATACAACTACTAGCCACTTGAAACAACACACATCACATCCTCTCTGAGCCTGTCCTCAGATCCCATCAGCCTCTGCATGAATGGACATGACAGCCTGCCTCCCATGAGCTATGGACACTGTGAACCCAAAGTAGTTGTCTTTAGACATGCTGGAATTTTCATGGGCTCAAATATAGATCTAAACTATTTACTACCTTCATATGTAGTTCAGAGAGGAAAGGGAGAAATGTTTACTATGAGTTGTTCATACTTACCTAATTTCTAAAAAAAAAAAAAAAAATTCTAAAAGGAATATCTCTGGGCACTAGAAAACTATTACCAGGTATGTCCAACCTCTTGACATATATTACCACATAATCTACTAAGTTCACAGTTGGGAACCAGATTTTTTTAATTTTAATTTTTTATTTCTTTATTTTTTAGGTTTTCTTTTTTATTAGATATTTTCTTTATATTTCAAATGTTATCCCCTTTTATGATTAATTTTTATTGAATATTTTATGTATTTACATTTCAAACTTTATCCCCTGTCTTAGTCAGGGTTTCTATTCCTGCACAAACATCATGACCAAGAAGCAAGTTGGGGAGGAAAGGGTTTATTCAGCTTACACTTCCATACTGCTGTTCATCACCAAGGAAGTCAGGACTGGAACTCAAGCAGGTCAGGAAGCAGGAGCTGATGCAGAGGCCATGGAGGGATGTTCTTTACTGGCTTGCCTCCTCTGGCTTGCTCAGTCTGCTCTCTTATAAAACCCAAGACTACTATCCCAGAAGTACTACTATACCACCCACAAGGGGACCTCCCACCTTGATCACTAATTGAGAAAATGCCCCACAGCTGGATCTCATGGAGGCTTTTCCTTAACTGAAGCTCCTTTCTCTGTGATAACTCCAGCTGTGTAAAGTTGACACAAAGCTAGCCAGTACATCCCCTTTCCCATTTTCCCCTCCAGAACCCTCCTCCCATCCTCTTCCCATTAATTTTTAAATACAATTACATGATGTTTTGTATAGAATTTTGTGTTGGGCCACATGCATAGCTGTTCTCAGCTGCACATGTCCCATGCCTGAAGATGGTCATCCTCATTTTTCCAGACACAATATATACTTGTGTTCTATTTTTAAAGCTTCTAAAAATAATTTTAGTGCACTGCAGTATGTTGCACAGCTTAAGAGATTTGAACACAGAGTAAAGTCTAGGGGCTGGAGAGATGGCTTCACAGTTAAGAGTGTGTACTGCTCTTAGGACTTGAGTTTTTTCACCAGCATTCACATCATCACCAGCTTATGGCCACTCAAACTTCAGCTCTAAGGGAATCTGACAGCTTCCACTCCACACAGACATATAGACAAATAAAAATAAGAAAAAATAATATTCTTAAAGATAAAGTCCAATATCCTTTATTTATATCAATCTCATCTTGCTCTTTGCATACCTTTTTTCTTTTCCTTTCTTTCTTTTTTCATGAAGTAAACAGAACAACCTAGTGCCTCTTTTGAGGAGCTGACCCTCCCTCCATGTGGTCTGCATTTATTCAGTGGTATTTCATACGGAAATAGTCTTTTCTTCCAAGATACTGTCTCTAATTGGGTCAAAAGAATTAACGCTGAACATGCTTCAAAAATAACAAGACACTGGGCTAAGCTCTGCTGTGAGATATATGGCTTCACCCTTTGCTGAAGCCAGCAGGAACGGCGTCAGGTGTGCAAGTAATAATCACAACCAGCAGGCCTCACCTCCGTGGTCTGCGCTGGGTCCTGGGGGTTGCATTAATCCGGGGGCAGCAATTGCTGTCAGACTTCAAAGGAGGAGTTTCCCCACATTTCCACTATTCCTCTACCTAATATACAATCATCCCTCATCCAGTCTAGAAACAAGTGACGCTGGGGCTTCCAAAAATGGACTCTGCCATTGATCTTCTGTTGACAGCATTCTGGGTACGCAGAAGGCCCCTCCTGCTTAATCGCCTTTCCAGAACACAAGAATGTTGAAAGAAGGAACACATTAACAAGCTCACCCTATGCAACCTGCCCTGTCCAGGTCACCAAGGGAAGAGGTGGGGACACGCAGAGGGCGGGCAGCCTTTCTGCAGCTGTGATCCTGTCTCTAATGAGGAAGGTAGAGGGGAAACCTCATCAACAGTTACCATGACCTAGCTAGGTAAGACATCCCAGGAAAAAGGAGTCAGGCATACACCCCCAATCACTCAAAAAGTGAGCTCTGCTCTCTCTGAAGGGAGCCCTGGCTGCTCTCTTCCTCAAGCCGGTGGCAGAGGCTTCCTTACCCTCATCTCATCAGGGGAGATCATCCAACAGCACCGCTCCAGCTGGCAGGGCTCTCTGGGGTGTCTCTACTCTCCCCTGAGCTGTTCATGATCACCATCAGCATCATTAGCCACCAGTGTCTCTCAGCCTCTGGGCTAATTTATCATTCGCTTCTACACATTTGCCCTAAAGATAACAAGAAGACTCCCTGCTGAGTCTGAGCATGTGAAGACAGGAGAAACAGAATGATTCTTCACTGACCACAAATTGCCATGAACCCATCAAACCCAAGATTTGTCATCCTCCATGAATGTTTATGAGAAAAGTAAGAAACGTCAAATCAAATGTGGAAATTAGTATTTGTAAGTTAAAGGCAAGCATAGGATCACGGAAGGAAAGCCAATTCCGTGCAACTCTTGGAACTTATTATACACATTTCACTCGGAAGGGTCAGGACGGTTCAAAATGTTTTCACACCTCTTGCAAGGGGGCTGAATACTGAAAATCATACGCTTAAGATCAGAGAAGGTAAGACTTGAATCTGAAAATCTTAAGCAACTTGTGTGAATAACCTCCACATCATTTGTGGGTGTGTTGCTTGTATGCACACACATAATTTCTTCTTCGGAAGCAATAATCATTGTCAATAAAATGCCAAGTGGGACTTAGGAAGCATGAGATAACACGCCTCCACAGAAATTTCTCAACATATGGACTAGCAAAACAGCAGCTGTGGACAGGCTTTTAATAGACCTAAAATCCTGCAGGAAGTCCCTAACACAAACAATCTTGCATTTAACCACCCTCCCCTAAAGAAGCTCACAAAACTCCGTATCCTGTGGAAAGGGTGGGTAAAAGTACAGTTGTGAACACCAGTCAGAATTTTCATTTCAAAATAATTTGTAAAGAGTAGTAACTATGGGGCTGGAGCGATGGCTCAACAGTTAGAAGCACTCCCTGCTCTTGTAGAACTCAAAGTTACTTCCCCCGGCACCCACATCCAATGGCCCACAACCACCTGTAACTCCAGTTCCAACAATCTGGTGCCATCTTCTGGCCTCCAAGTGTATCTGCACACACACACATGGTACACACACCCACACAGAAATACACATGTACACATAAAGCCAAATTTTAAATAAAATAAAAATCGAGACCAGTAGCCCTTTGGTTAAAGATAGATCTCAGTAGCAGAGCGTTCGTCTGGCTTGCTTGGGCCCTGTGTTCAATTCCTACACCAAAAGTCTAATCACAGAAAGGACCAAAGAAGTGACAGGCATCATGCTAGCTAGGTATGAAGATGATTTCTGAGCATCTTCTAGAATCTCCAGACCTATCTTGTGGATAGATTTCCTCATTTGATCCTAATGAAGGCCTGAGACCTGTACACTATAATTGCTTCAACTTCCATATAATTATGTCTATGGACTGGAAAATCACCTACTGTCTTTAACCCCCACAACATCCTCTTTGTGCCATGGAAGACAGGTACACTCTACCAGAGCCAGGTGAGATTTACCGTCATCCCTACACTCTTGGTAATGTGCGGTTTTCGAGTTCTCAGAGGGAATCAAAGGGGACGACAGAAGACAAGTGGCCACCGCGCTGATAACCACAACACAGGTGGACAGAAGAATTGAGATATGCCAGTCTAGTCTCAATACCATCATCACTTGGCCAGGATGGCCCTCTGAGACAGCACTTTCTCACCCAATTCCTACCCCAAACCAAACGCTGGCCCAGCTAGATTCAATGCTAAGAACTGTGTGTCCATATCTCCAATCTCCACATCTGAACCATCTAGCCGATTCCATGAGAGTCCCAGGATAAAACCCGGGACGCTTAGAAAATAAAGAAAGCTGTTTCTGTCCTTTCCCATCAGGGCATGTTGACTTTCAGACATTGTCCCAGTCAAGGTTTCTATTACTATGATCAAACACCATGACCAAAGAAGAGTTGAGGAGGAAAAGGTTTATTTAGCTTATACTTCCACTTTGTAGTCCATCATTAAACAAAGCCAGGACAGGAACTCAAGCAGGGGAGGAGCCTGGAGACAGGAGCTGATGCAAGGGCCACAGATGGTTACTGCTTATTGGCTTGCTCATCATGGCTTGCACACCATGGCTTGCTCAGCCTGTGTTCTTATAGAACTCAAGAGTGGCCCCACCCACAATGGGCTAGGCCTTTCCCCATCAATCACTAATTAAGAAAATGCCCTACATGCCTATAACTCAATCTTTTTTTTTTTTAAAGAATTGATTCATCTTTTTTTTTAAAGATTTATTTATTTATTATATGTAAGTACACTGTAGCTGTGTTCAGACACTCCAGAAGAGGGCGTCAGATCTTGTTACGGATGGTTATGAGCCACCATGTGGTTGCTGGGATTTGAACTACGGACCTTTGGAAGAGCAGTCGGGTGCTCTTACCCCCTGAGCCATCTCACCAGCCCCTATAACTCAATCTTACAGGGGCATTTTGAGATTCCCTCCTCTCAGGTGACTTTAGCTTATGTCAAGTTGACATGAAACTATCAATTCGGACCTGAAATACCCCATTCCTAGTAATTCCATGGAGCATCCAACTGCCAGACAGGAGCGAGCCTCGGCAAGTTTTCTCTTTAGATTATCTTTACAAACAGGTCCTGCAGTCGGATCTGAGTCTTCTCCTTGAGTGAATTACATCGTGCCTATCATCCCTGGGAGATGAGGCCAGGGAGATTATATTTCAAACGTTATACTTTTACAAACCACTTACACAATGAGCTTGCCCATTTTAAAAATGTTTTAATTTCAGAGAAAAGGAAGATTCCATTATTTGAAAAGAATATCCTTTCTGTCGCTTTCATTTCCTTCTTCGGGCTCACTCACTCAGCTGTGTGGTTTTGTAAGGTCTTCAAAACCTTTTATACTTGACTGACCTTCAATGAAACCTAAATACAAAAGACTTTTTGGTGGGGTTTCCATGGATACAGAACAAAGCTTCCCTCCATTCACAGGGTAAGAGGCAGAGCTGGTTGCTCCTGCACTGAACATGAGAGAGATGCAGATCAGATCCAACTTCTGAGAAAACAGAGTATCTCTGCCCTCAGCCATATGGCTAACTCTGGTCATGGATGGCTGGCAAATTTCAGTGTCTCCGTCTTTTCTCAATGACTGCACTGAGAGGAGGGGAGGAATGGGAGGAAGGGAGCTAATGGGGAAGAAGGAGAAGGAGTTTGTTTACCCAGTCCAGACTCAGGCAGAGACTGGGCTAGGAGAAGGAGAGACCTGGGTGGTGTGTGAAAAACAGCTCAGAGCTAGGGCCTCCTCATTGCCAGGAGCTGAGCCTGCCCATGACCTGAACTGCTCACCCTCCCCTGGAAAGACAGGGTGCACCAATTCTCAAATGCTGTGGAGCTAAGCAAACCACATTAACTTTTATGTTGAGAGGAGGCTATGCCTACTCCTTCATAATGTCAAAACCTGTGGTTTCCAGGCTGTGCCTTGCTCTGAGAGACTCCACTTGACAAGCAGATTTTTTTTTCCTTCAGTTTGAAGGAGGGGAATGACTGCAACCTCCTTGGTAGAACCACAGAACCACAGAACCACAGAACCACAGAACCACCTCCTGCCGAGCACAAGCCACATGGAGCAAAAGGATAACCTGTTCCTGGGAGTAGGGAGGCCGCTGCCCTATAAATGGATCTGGAGAATTGAGACTGCAGGAGCACATGGGCTATTAAAATTACACCAAGAGCTGAGCGTTGTGGTCCACTCCTGTAATCCCAGTACTCGGGAGGCAGAGGCAGGTGGATATCTGAGTTCCAGGCCAGCCTGGTCTCCAAAGAAAGTTCCAGGAGAGACAGGGATGTTACACAGAGAAACCCTGTCTCAAAAAAACAAAAACAAAGACAAAAGTAAAAATCAAGAAAACTAGGCCCAATGACTTATCTATCACTTTGATAAAGGTGTCATTTCCTTGACAACAATGGCCCCACAACAACCTATCACCCAATACTTGTTGATGTGCCAAGGGCTGACAAACAGAAGACACCTGTCTGTCACTGGCTGCAGCTTGGCTTGGTCCCCTGAAGGTTGGCACAGCCTGCTTTTGAATGTCTACCTGCTTGCCCATCTGGACCTGAACCTACTGTTCTCTGATCCATTCTGGGTTGGATTCCTTTGTCCCTGCAGCGGCCTCCATCTTCCTTCTCCAAATGAGGCTTACCAACGCGGACTCTGTTCACATCTCTAACAGCCCACTTCTGAAACCTTGGGGACTCCAGGCTAGATCTATTTAACTTGGATTCACGGAAACCACACATATGCAGATATCTAAGTAGATTTACTGTGTGCCGTGTGATAGTAGAGTTAATGTTAGTAATTAAGATTTGAATAAAAAAGCTAGAGGTGGTGATGTAGGTCTTTAGTCCGAGTACTTGGGAGGCAGAGCCATGCAGATCTCTGTGAGTTTGAGACTAGTCTTGGTCTAGGCATGGTAAGGTTACATAGTGAGGCCTTCTTTATAAAACCAAAATCAAACAAGACTGAGATAAAAGCTTCAGATTTGCCCCAGCCAGATTACAAAGGTAGGGAGATTGCCTGGTAAATTCCAGACATTGAAAGGGTTGAAACTTAAGGATTTTTAGTTCAGTGAATTCTGGCACTATAGGAAGACACATATCTGTTTATCTCTGTTGGCATAGCGTGGCCACAGGAGATCATTTTCACTCTTGAACCTCCTGGTCCCAAAACATGTCTGTCCTTCAGTGTATGTCATCCTACAAATAAGCCTTCTACACAGGCCAGGGGTTCTGAGTCCCCAGCTCTAGCCCAATACCTAGCAAGCATTTAATGATGGCAATACTGCAAATAAACCACATGAAGAAGAAATATGAGGGCTGGTGAGATGGCTCAGTGGTTAAGAGCACTGACTGCTCTTCCAGAGGTCCTGAGTTCAAATCCCAGCAACCACATGGTAGCTCACAACCACCCATAATGAGATCTGAAGAAAACTACAGTGTACTTTACATACAATAAATAAATAAAATCTTAAAAAAAAAGAAAAGAAATATGCACTTGGTATGGATGAGAAACTAGTGTCGCTTTTTTTTTAAATAACCAAACTATGTGTTAGATCATTTAAATCAAACTCAAGAGTGGTAGTTGCTTTATCAGAATGCACATCCCTGGCGAGAGCACCATCTTCAAATCACCTTCACTCCCACTTTCCTAAGCAAAACTTGGAGGGCTCAGGGTCCCAACACAAACATCTTCAAAGGCATCCACACTCAGGTAGGTGCAGAGTTTGGGGGTCAGGGAAATTAAATATCAGATGTATTTGAGCTTCCGCATAATCAGAAAAGCCCACGAAGGGAACTAAAAAAACCCTGATAGGAACAACCCATCAGTAAACTAAAGAATGTTTTCTATGCTGAACGCTGGGGTAGAACTGACAGAAACGCAGCTCATCGTGTTGAAGCAACTGAGAAAAACACATTGAAGAGAAAGAAAACAACATCAAACATAGCTGGGACTTGGGGGAAGAGAAGCGGCTTATTTTCCTATCGCACCATATTGGATATCAGAGGAGAACGGCGTCATTATTTTATTATTTATAACGGCTGGGACTTAGCCATATGAGACTTGGCGGAGGTAAACTGGAGGGCTGGCTACTTGTTTTATGCTTTGATCATTAGTCACTCCTGCAGCCAAACACCAACGCTATGAGAAGGCAGGATCCAAACTCACAGTCGCTGTGAGTGAGCCTGGAAGACTTCCTGCTAGATCTAACATCTCATGTGCACCACGTGGCCAAAGGTGATATAAACAGCCTATATAAACATCATAGTGACAAAGTGGGCAAGAGCACCAGAAGTCATCGTGTTCTACCCCCCACCCCCCATGTTCCAGGTGATGTGCGCCCATGAGCCTCTGTCCTGCCCTCATCACCTCCTTGAGGCATGATTTCAGGGGATCAATCCAGATGTTTCTGATGGGTTTCCTCATTTGAAAACCTCCGTCCTCATCCTTTCCCTGGTCTTCACCATCACCAACAGAAACCTGGCCTGTGATGATTAATCTGGTTTTCAATTTGAAATCTCAGTTGAGTCTGGCATCAACTAAGAACACACCTCCATGCAGATATATAGGTACATTTCTTGGAAGAATTGACTAAAGGGGAAAGACCCTCCACTAGAATGGGTGGTACCTTCTGTCTGGAGTCTACATACAAAGAGGTCTGAGGGACAGAGACACTGCTTTTGCCTGCCAGTCTTTGCTTCCTGCTTGTGAGTGAATCCGCGCTGTTGCTGCTGCTGCTGCTGCTGCTGCTGCTGCTTCTGTTTTTGCTGCTGCTAAGGAGGGTGGTAATGATGCCATTCATTCTTTGCTGACAGCAGAACCTCCTGCTTCAGTTTTCCACCATGGTCTGGACACCTGAAGCTCTCCAGGCTCCCTCCAAGGCTTCAGCACCAAATTGGAACTATGGGGACATCCAGCTACATAGAGCAACTACTGGGGTTCCAGCCTCTTTATAACCACTTTTGAACTACCCAGCCAAAAATGTGTACCCCAATCTAATCAATCCCCTTTGTTGCCTATGTTTGTTCTGTAAGTTCTGCTACCCTGGGGAATCTTGGCTGATGCAGAGACCCTTCCAAGTGGTGCGTGGTAAGACAGACTCTGTGTTGCATGCTTTGCAAACCATACATCCTCATGAAGGCAGGCTCAGCCACTCAGCTACATCTCATTTGGAACCTGCAGCGGATCTTGGCACAAACCAAAATCACAGAGGGCTGACGTAACGAAGTGTAGCCTACTCTGCAGCCACTGACCTCCTGCCCACCTGACTCCAGCTGCTCTGAAACCCGCTCTGTGCCTCAGCTCTTCCTTACTCTTCTCCCCTCCTGATCCTGGTTCTGGATTTGGAGTGTGCTAAGACACTATGGCTCTTTCAACTTGTACTTTTTGTTCATCTAAAAAAGAGTAACCCTCTTGAGTTTCCCCTCTGGACCCCCCTCCCCATACTCAGACATCTCTAGAACTGAGCCCCAGCAGGACACAGTAGTTCTTAATTTTTTAAACTATCCACTAAATTAAAATTACTATAATTGGCCTTAGTATGTGCTTCATTTCATTAGACTTATTAAAGACTTGACAAACCTGAGACGAAAGCTTGAAGAAAAGCAAGACGACACATGGGACTTCACACAAGCCCCATCCCTGACCCATGACCTAAGGCACAATGACAACCGAGAACTTTGTAGCATCTTGAGGGAAGGGAACAGCTCTGGTCCACATGGTCAGCTATGGTGGGGGCACATGCACTCCCAGTCATTTTCTTTATGTACCTCCTTCCTCAGGGTCACGCCAATGTTCATCACAGGACAACTCTAGAGAGTGGTCTCAAACAAGAGCAGTCCTGAAATGGAGCTAGCTCAGATAAAACACTTCTCTACCAGAAACTTAACTGTTAACCAAAGCCAGACAGCCATAGGATGAAGATGGTTTCCATTTGGTTACTGACTTCCCCCTGAAGGTATATCAGATGCCACCGTGGAGTCTAACACCAGACTCTGAATACTCGGAAGCAATAGCTTACACTATAGCTAATGCAGATGAAGGACTGACTATCCTTACGTATCCTACAAGCTGGGTTTCAGGGGCATAAAGATGGCTTGGTGAGTACAAAGGCTTGAGTTCAGTGCCAGGAACCACATGGTGAAAGGAGAAAACTGACTCCAGCAAGTTGTCCTCTAGCTTCCACGTGCACATAGTGTAGTTATTTTTAAAGGTATAATCTAAAAGCTGTGTTTCCATATTTATTCTACAGTGAAAGAAAGAAAGAAAAGAAAGAGAGAGAGGGAAGGGAAGGGAAGGGAAGGGAAGGGAAGGGAAGGGAAGGGAAGGGAAGGGAAGGGAAGGGAAGGGAAGGGAAGGGAAGGGAAGGGAAGGGAAGGGAAGGGAAGGGAAGGGAAGGGAAGGGAAGGGAAGGGAAGGGGAAAAAAGAAACCCTTAGTTCACCAGTAGAGCCAAATGTAGTAACTACGTTAACTAGATAAAATCATCTGCTAATTTTCTCTAGTGAACAAACAAAATAGACAACTACATGTTTGGTGTCTTCCATGTGTCTGGAGTGAAGTATTTTCTGATAAGTCATTACTCCAACAACCTACAAGTATATCATTAGCTTCAGTTCAGGATGGAGTGAGGCACTAGCTAATCCAAACACATAGCAAGTGCAGAAGCCAAACCAGTACAGTCTGACTTGAGAGTCCATCCTGACACGTACAAGGCACATGTGTATATGTAATAATTTGTATTTTTATATATAAATATGTGTGTATATGTACTAGTATATGCTTTAAGTGGGGAGAATTAACTACGGATAGCTGTGTATTATGTGATCTAGACCCAATCTAGTGAATACTACTGAGACATGAGATGTGGGGCTGATATTGCTAAAAGGGAAAGTGCACCAGTCATCCAGATACACTAAGTCTAGACACATACAGTCCCCTCCCACCTTTCTAATCACGAAACAGAGAAAGGGATTCCAGATGAATTTAATCTTACTCATCTTTTAAGCGTTAAGTCCGGCCATCAAAATATGAGGTTGACAATTGTAATACCCTACTGGCATATCTCAGCATAATATGAAAATAAATTGTCTAATTTTATTTTCATTTGCCTATGGTCCTGGTCCAAGTCCTGACTGTTTCTCTTCACAACATGGCTGATATTTTGGCATCATATTATTTGTTTCATGTGCTGTCCCAGAGTCATCTGTTTCTGAGATTGTTATCTCAAGGAAGACTGTCATTGGGATCTAGTTGCTTGGGTGGATATTCTTGGAATGGCGGTCCCAAAGATGACTATTTAAGACATTCTCATTGCTCGGGTGGTTGTTCTAAAAACTGTCCCAAGGATGACTCTTTAGAGGACTCTCGTTCAAACTGTTGCTCTGGAGATGGTAGTTTGAAAGATACAGGTATCTCTTGCCATCTGAGTTGCTACTCTGGGGATGATGGTCCTAAGAATAACTGTCCAGGAGACTCTTGTTCAAGTTGTTGCTCTAGGGATGATGGTTCCAAGGGTGACTTTACAGAAACCTCACGTTGTTCAAGTTGTTGCTCTGGGGATGGTGGTCCCAAGGACAGCTGTACAGGTACCACTTGTTGTTCAAGTTTCTGCTCTAGGAATGGCAGTCCCAGAAATGACTGTATATGTACCTCTTGTTGCTCTGGAGATGGTGGTCCCAAGGACAGCTGTACAGGTATCTTTTGCTGTTCAAGTTGATGCTTTGGAGGTATTGGACCCAAGCATGATTGGGTAGGGGATTCCTTTTTCTCAGGCCTTTGTTCTGGGGATGGTGTGCCCAAAGATGACTTTACAAAGGATTCTTGTTGCTCATTGAGTCTTTGGTCTTGAGTTAATGATGATTCTTCTAGTGATTCTTGTCCTATTGATGGATCTCTTGGAACTTCTGCTTCTACTTGGGTTTCTGTCAGTGCAGGTGTGGGTTTTTCTTCTAGAATGTCATGTTGTTTTTTTTCTTTTTTCCAGTAAACAAAACAAGACAAAATCAACAATAAATAGAGTAGTCATCGAATCACAGACAAACAAATATTGCTATCATTAATATTAAGGATTTAGTAATGACAGTGAAAATTTTTGCCTCGAGTCTTAAACTTGAAATGCTCTTTTGATTGTGTCATTATCTTGGCTCTCATGTATAAATGCTATCTCAAGCAAGTATTAAAAGAATAGAAGAGATGCCTAAGAGAAGGGGATGAAGGGAATGTCACCAGACAGTAACTATACACATATAGTCTGTTTTCATTGAAAATTAATGGTTAAGTTTCCTTACTTTTTTCTATGAGTCTCTGAGTCAGGGAAGGCACTTTTATTAAAAAAGGAAAGAAATGAAAACATAGGAGAATCTGGAGCCTGTGCTCAACACAAACAAGACAGCCTATGAAGTACATAGAAGAAACCTATGTACACCAGCTCTTCCTGACAAACCACACACACCAGGTCAACCTAACCATTATTGATCTGAGGAAATCAAGACCATCATCCTCTGAAAATAACATAAAAATGTCTCTCCCTAGAGGAGCTTCATAGAACCGGGAGGACACCAGGCAGCCCACGTGACATACAGAAAATGTGCTATGGTGACCTCTGACCTTCTTATCAAGGTCTATTCTCCCTCTCATCTTCTGCTGCAACAGCCAAATCCCAAAGCAGAAACCTCAACTCTAGTTTCATTCTAACCCTCTATTTCCACTGTGCCAAATCTAGACCATTTGCTCTTCCCAGATACCTGTTGGCACCTGTATGCCCGCACTGTCTTGGCCCAGGTCTCCTCATCTGATAGAATACTAGGGTTATACCCAAATACTCCTGTGCTCCCTTTGCTACTAAATAATACATAAATTTAGTCTACTGTCTCTCTGGTTTAGCATTATCTACAAGACAAAAGATGTCATAGCAAATAAGGGCCTGGCACCCATGATCAGCTGGCTATCAGATCTGCATCTCCAGCCACCCACATCTTAGTAGGCCAAATGAGTAGTTCCAACCAAAGGAATGTGAGCCACATCTCGTCCCTTCCGTACTGAGAGGGTTAAGTGTTTAATACAATTCATTCCTGTCTCTGCCTTTCTCTTTGGCATCAAATTCAGAGGCCAGGTACTGATGGGCAACATCACAGCACCAAGGACACCTAGGTCATGAAGGGAAGAGAGAAGTTCAGTAGAGATTCTACCCCACAGTGGGATTCCTGTGGTCATTAAAGAAAGCTCTGCCACTCAGAGTCATTGAGACTTGGGATTGATATTCCTTGCTGCGATTCAGTCTTCCTCCATCACTAACACAAAGGACCAAAGAGTCAAGCCCTGAATTACCACGTTATGTTCCTTTCCTTCCTCACACACCAGCCTTTGACTGCATGCACACCCAATGAGCCAAACCTCGAAAAATTCACTGTGGCTTTGCCACGATCCTTAATACTCAAATCCCTCTGCCCACAGTTCCTTCTCCATATCAGACAGGCAAATTCCTGCTGACCATTAACAATCGTCCTTTATACAGGTCTTGTATCTTAGCATCCTTTTTAACAGTTGCTGGCAGTACATCATTCTAAATATGGTCTGTCTCCAAGTATCTGCCAAACTTCTCTACCTTCCCACTTATCACTGGCAACTCTCTCCACCCCAGTTGCACCTTGACACGTATGGGCTCACTCAGAACAGCGGGATTATGTTGTGCTCACACATATTCCCTCCTCAGTCAGCACACACCCAGTCCACAATGAGCAGCTTATACTGGGCTTTGTGTTAATGACATTGGAGTCTTGTGTTCAAAATAGCCTTAGACAATCCCCACTTCCTTCTCTTAGTTTCAGCGAATTCTCTCTTGGAAAATAGAAAAATTCATGCCTACAGGAACTGTAGGAATATTACGATAAATAGCTGAAATCTTGCTGAGAAAATTAAAAACAAATCAGAGCTTATATCATGCAATTTCCATTGTTATAAAAGCTTAAATAGTGAACATAAATAAATGCTTACATGATATAGTACTCATTGTTATAAAAGCTTAATAGTGAAAACACATATATACATACATACACATACATACATACATACATACATACATACATACATACGTAGTTATAAAAGCTTAGATAGTGAAAGTAACTGTATGAACCAGAGATGTGGAACAAAAAATAAAGACTGCTATATGCCATGTATAATCTATGTAGAAGTCAGAGCCTAGGATAGTTGTTCCTGGCCCCTGGCTCTTCACTGCCCTCTAATGAACGCAGTTAAGACTCCACATAAGGGTTGTGGCAGACCCCAGACATGAGCAACTGAGGCAGGAGCTGTATCCTTCTCATCATTTTTCTCAAGCACCCAAGTGACATGTGGAAGAAACTCAGCTTATTCGATAAATAAAACATAAATCATGATTGGACCCAGAAATTCCCTTATCCCATCCTCATAGACCCTTTTTGAAGACATGTGACATCAGCAAAACTGAAAATACAATCAAGGTATAAAAATGCATCTATATGGATAAAATATTAATATAATACAAAAAAAGGAAGATACAAAACAACAGTTTGGCAAAAAATATGCCTGCTATGTGAAGATATATAGGGATCCATTTTCAAAGTCCTGGCATTCACCTTGTCTTTCAAATTCAAACATAAGTGAGATCAAGGATTTGTTCTCGGAACTGCCTGTGGTCTATGCAGCTTCCTTTCATAATTCGGCCTGTCACCTAATCAGCTTCTAACTGGAGCTAGGGCTATCCGCTGCAGTACACCAGGGGCACATGCTTGTCTGAGGTGGCCTGCTTATCACCAGCCTTGGGAGATTTTCTCTAATCTTTTCTTTAATATAGCGTCAGGGTCAATGCAGTGAACTTTCAAAATAATTGCATAGAGCAATAAGAAGACTATCTAAACTGCACTGACTGGAAGATAGGGCTAGCATATGCTAAGTCAAAGAATTCCCTTGTCAAATGACCTAGTGATCACCATTCAGAGGACAACTTGGCAAACTGCACTCACAGCTAGGGGAGCCCCGTGCATCCAAAGCTGAACTCACACAGGAGGCAGAAAAACCCAGATGTGGCTAGCAATCAAGTGACCTCACTACAGTACAGTCACTCAGATGGACAGAGTGACACCAAATGCTCCTCTGCCCACACCTTATGTCATGTGCAAAAGTCCTGCAAATGATCAGTCCCTCATAGTGCACTCTCTTACCAGGCGTTGGAACCACCTCTTTATTCTTGCAGAAGTTCTTGAGAGATGCTAAAATGAAAAGGAACAGGGGCATTAATGAACTGTGCAGAGGATTCAACATGAGCTGTCAGTGGGACACATAAGGCCAAGAGAAGCAGTGGAACGCAACCTTCTGGATTGCTTGGAGAGAATTTCAGACTAATAAAAAAATGACTCTACTGGGGCTGGAGAGATGGTTCGGGGGTTAAGAGCACCAACTGCTCGTCCAGAGGTCCTGGGTTCGATTCCCAGAAACCACATGGTGGCTCACAATCATCTGTAATGGGATCTGATGCCCTCTTCTGGTGTGTGTCTGAAGACAGCGACAGTGTACTCATATAAATAAATCTTTTTTTAAAAAGACCCTATTGAAGATATAACCATGCTTCTGTTATGTAGAAATAGATGCAGACATTAGTCTTTGGATAATGATTGGATGTTGATCTGACCGCTTTCTTTCTCAAAGAGAAAAGCCTATTTTGCTTGAGTTCACGGGCTTTGCTCTCTCCTCCAGCTTCGTGGTGCTCTCTCCCAGTGACTGGTGGTAGGGATTCCTGTGTTGTAGTTTTACAGCACAGATAACAGACCCCCTCTAGCAGGACTTTGATCAGAATACATAAAGCTCCTCTGTGGCCAACCTGGGAATCCTGGATCACAGAAAACAGTAAAAGAATCGTTATTCTCATATGAAGAACACTAAAACAAGCCTCACGAAACTGACACCAGCTAGGAGTACAGCATCTGGACTTCTCTGTGGACGAAGGTGATGCTTACCTCCTGCCAGCTGACTCATGGTGGCCTTTGAAACCTCATGGCTTTAATGAAAACTAGCCTTCTCTTCAGACTCATTGTTCTTGATTTCCCATTTCTGCTCCCATTGTCAGATCCCCTAGCTGCTGCTATGGGCACTGCAACCCCAGGAAAACACACCCACTCATGCAGGTCTGACATGAATCCAACTCTACTTCTCTGAAGCCCTGCCACAGGGGAACAGTCCAACCAACAAGCCTGCCTAGATTTCAAATAATACCGTGAAGTTTGCAAGAGACTCTTGCCCCACCTCCCAGCTAAAGCACTTGCTGTATTCAAGTGTCCCCGTGTTTCCACACCAGTGTCAGCACAACGAGCACGGAAACGCTTTTGTTAATAAGCACTCCCGTTCCGAAGAACTGAATTAGACCCAGGCTGTTCTGAAGACCTGAAAAACCATGGGTCTGCCCAGCTTCAGAGCTTATTGTCACAGAAGGCAGGGACTGGGAGAGCCTGTGTGTGGAGGGACTGGCTGCTGAGGTTGCAGTGCCCATAGCAGCAGCTAGGGGATCTGACAATGAGAGCAGAAATGGGAAATCAAGAACTACGAGTCTGACAGATAGATAATTAAAATGTGATACATGTACACTATGAAATACTATTTAGCTGTGAAGAAAATTTAGTCTTATTCTCTAAACATTCATTTCTGGTTTTTTTTTTATTGGTTTGCCCTTCCCTCAGACTCCTCAACATCTTTTCTTATAGGCAAGACAAATTTTGGGTCAAAAGTTTTGTAGCTAGTTAGTGTTTAGGAAACACCAGGCGTCCTGCCTTTTCAGGTTCCATATCCACTGCTGCTAGAAGCCTCAGCTAGAGTCACCCTCATAGACTCCCTGTAGCTGCAGGGATCCCAGTTCTCCAATACCCCCAAGATATATTTCCCCCATCAATTTTTGATATTCCCTACATCTGATCCCCTTTCATCCACTCCCCATTCTCACCCACCCATTTACCTCCCTCCATCCTTTTCCAATGANAATTTTCTTTCCCATTCTGAGTGAGAATCAAGCATCCTCATCTGAGCCCTCATTGTTACTTAACTTCTTTGGGTCTGTGGATTGTAGAGTAGGTATCCTGTTCTTTATGGCCAATATCCACTTATCAGTAAGTACACACCATGAATGTCCTTTTGGGTCTGGGTTACCTTACTCAGGATGATATTTTCTAGGTCTATCCATTTGACTGTATATTTTATGGCGTCCTCGTTTTTAATAGCTGAGTAGTATTTCATTGTGTAAATGAACCACATTTTCTTTATCCATTCGTCAGTGGAGGGGAATCTAGATTGTTTCTAGTTTTGGGCTACTACAAATAAAGCTGGTAAGACCATAAAAGGAAAAAAAAAAAACTACGAGTCTGAAGAGAAGGCTAGTTTTCATTAAAGCCATGAGGTTTCAAAGGCCACCATGAGTCAGCTGGCAAGAGGTAAGCATCGCCTTCATCCATAGAGAACTCCAGATGCTGTACTCCTAGCTGTAAGCTCTGTGGGGCTGAGGGGTGGCTTAAATCTGTAGAGGGCTTGCTCAGCATACACCAAGGACTAGGTTCCAAGCTTCACACAAACTAGACGTGCTGGTGCATGTCTGTCATCCCAGCCCTGGAGAGGTGGAGGCTGGAGGAGCCGTTTAAAGTCGCTCTCAGCTCTGGGTCAAGTTTAAAGTCAGCCTGGGACAGGTGAGACCCTGCCTCAAAAACAACAAAACTTGCCCCTGTGTGCATTTAGTTTTGCGACTAGTTTTGCGACACTAAAACACCAAAGGTTCAGCAGCTCATGATTCAAGATGTTAGCTCTCGATTTGTGAAAATAAATCCACTCTTTGATGTAAGATGTGACTAGTGTATGAAAAGAGAGATGCCCAAAGTTAGAAAGCATTTCATTTTTGGCTGTCGGAGCTGTTACCTAGGTAATTGATTCTCTGTACCAGACTGGCCCTTAAATATTTCAGCAAAGGCATTGCCCAAGTCCTTCAGGAATCATAGTTAAATCAGAAAGTACTTCAGACTCAGTAAATCTCCGTCAGTGTCAAGAAAGTATTTCCCATCAGTAGTAGCTAGCTCAGTAGTGACAAATTCATCTTGTGGCTCTCTGGCAACCACCCCTGATTGTCTAAATTCAAAATCTATTTATTGAGGGCCATCTTACACAAGTATAGTGCACGGGGGAGTCTTGACTGTCACTAGGAGAGGTCAGACAGGGCACCTCAGGTAGGGGTCCAAAATCTTTCAGAAGCACTTTGGATTTGGGGTTAAGGAATACTCCACATGTGTTCAGAAATGATCAGGCTTAAAGAGAAGTGAGAAGCAGGGAAAGGCAGGGTCTGGCAGGCACAAAAGCATCAGCCTTCTTGACAAAGTCCTGCAGAACTTCTTTCTCAGCACAAGGTCCCTCCTGATGCTCAGCTACCTTAAATCTTCTGTCAATAGAACAACAGTGGGGGGTTAGGGGAGGGAGAGAGAACCATGATGCAGGATACGGTTGTCCTGATGGGAAATGTTCAGCAAAAGCAAAGTCAAATTCTGCATTTCTCCAGACAGTGAATGCTTCCACCCGATGCCACAGACCCGGAGTGACTAGCCTCCACAGTATACTAACAGCACACAGAGAAGTACTTCCTCTGCCTTGGGGGAGAAACACATGGATTCCTAAGAAAATGTCTCTGATTCATGTGGCTTTGGAAAGGCCATCCACCTGAATTGATGCAAACCCAAACTCAAAGAACCAATAACTGCCAGGACAGTTGTCACCCTCCAAGTGTGACCATCACTCTTGACATAGTGTACCACCCAGCATGAGCAGCCATCACCCCCCCTCCCAGTCACTTTCCCACCTCTCATCATGTCCAGCCAGCTCCATCCCCTCCCAGCCCCTTCCTCACTGGCATCCTTCCTGTCATATGTTATGGCCCTCCACTCTGCCCACATTACTTACAGCTCTAGGTGTCTCCAACACCCTCTCTCTTCCAATTACTCACTCATGTAATAGACTCAATACGTAACCAAGCCAGGAACCTTAAAGATTTAGCATTAATTTCTCAATTTTATGAAGGGGGAAAAAAACACAGGGAGCTAAGAGTGATGGCAGCCTCAGTTTCCCATACTTAGTACAAGAAGTTTGAGCAAGTGACTTTCTGGCGGCTTTCCACATTACAGCCACAGAAATACTCCTGCAGACACCAGGGCTAGGCAGTGTAAAAGATGGCTGTAGTAGGTCCTCTGTTCACATTTGCCAGAAGGGAATTTTAAAGAGACCGATTACCAAGTGGAAGGTGGCAGTCTAGAAAGGCTACGTGCTTCAGGATTCCAACCACGTCGTAGCCTCACAAGCACACATATGCACATGTGCATTCACAAGAACTCTGCTTAACTCACACAGGACTTGGTGGGACTGGAACTGAGAATTGTGGTACCTGAAAGCTATCCACATCCTAGCCCCAGAACCTATGGGCATGATAGCTTGTGTGGTAAAGGCACATTAGGGCTGCAGAGGGGATGGAGGCAGTGATAGACAGGGAACATTCCCTCAGCACAATCCTGTGATCCCTTGAGATAGAAGAGAAGAAACAGGGGGGATGTGACCACAAAGGAAGAACTAGAGAAAGGCAACTGGCTTTGAAAAAGGAGGAAGGATCTACAAACCAAAAATATGAATGCCCCTGGGAACTGGAAAAGGCATGAAAACAGATTTTCCTGGGACAGAAATACAGGTTGTTCGCCCATGAGACCGTGTCAAACTTCTGACCTACAGAACTATAAGATGGATATTAAGTTTGTTCTCATTTGTTACAAAAACCACATAAACTAATTAAACACTGCAGTCATCTTTCCCCTCCCCTCAGTACCTCAGCATATGGCTGTCCATGCTGCTCACTGGGAGAGAAGAACTGCCCAGGATCCTCCATTCGGACCTCTGCAGACAGATGCAGAGTCATGGAGCCAACAGCCTGAGGATGGTGCAGACACCAAGGCCGCAAACAAATCTGAGGGTGGTAACCAAAATGTAAAGTTCTAACCAGAGATTAGCC
Organism: Mus pahari; assembly: GCF_900095145.1. Classification (NCBI taxonomy): domain Eukaryota; kingdom Metazoa; phylum Chordata; class Mammalia; order Rodentia; family Muridae; genus Mus; species Mus pahari. The sequence continues at coordinate 27,104,429 of NC_034596.1, forward strand.
TCACTGTGTGCTGCCAGGGGAGGGGCTTTAGTTTGATATCCTAAGAGCCTCAGAGTGTGCAAAGCCCTCTACTAGAAGAGACACAGTCTCAGGGAGTGCTTAAGGAAGTGCTTCCCATTAGGAGAGAAATTGTAAAGGAGCTGGAAGGCCTGGCTCTGGGATCTTGATGTTCCTAATCTGAATCATAGGGTCCTTTCTCCAAGTGACAAAAAAACATGTGAGAGTCCTCATTAGAAACACATGACAATTTATTGTGCTATGAATGCCATTTCTATGAAACTTACTGCTAGGAAATTCAAGCAAAGAATACAATAAGAGTGAACTCTAGTCATTCAGCAGTGACAAGAGTGTTGACTTCAATGTCTGGTTGGCACACCGGGACCATCAAATGTCCAAAAGGACCAGTCAAAAGCAGATACACAGAGTCAGCTGAAAATGAATGAGAACCTGGATAAAGGTCTCCCGAGGACAAAAGAGCCTCACCCAGCCTGCACATGCACGGGTCCAAAAGGAGAAAGACACACACACACACACACACACACACACACACACACACACACTACATCTGCAGGTGGGCACCAGAGAAGTGAACAGCTTGGTTTGGGTACACAGTACTTAAGGAGGGAAGCCACTACATGAAGGAACTGTCCACTGGGGTTCCCACTGCATACAGATTATTTACACTAGTTAGAGACATTTAGGGTCCCAGTACTTAGATTAATTTGCCACTCTCCTCTCTCTCGACTTCTGAGCACTTTTTAACTTAATTTCTTATTTGCATACAGGTGGTTTTAAATGCAGGTATGTTTGTGCACCACCTGTGTGCCCAGAGCCCACAAAGGCCAGACAAGGGCACTGGACACTCTGAAATGGGAGTTATATGTGGCTGTACGCCACCATATAAGTACTGGAAATAGAATCCTGATCCTCTTGAAGAACAGCCAGCGCTCTTAACTGCTAAGCCCTCTCCAGCCCTCAATTTGTAAGCATTTTGAGCTTGTTTGTTAAATATTAACTTCCTCTCAGAGATGTTTAGCATATTCATTGACAACCTCTCTGGGTCCGTTTGAAGGAAACTGTCTATAAATCAGAGGAAGCCTACACTCCACTGCCCAAGGCAATGAAGGAGTCCCTCCATTAGCCATATTGTGAAACAATTTAGAAAACACATACATATTCAAGATTTCTCCAGAAGACTGACACAGGCTGCCTCAACATCAAACACCATAGAGGAAATGAATTGGCCTGTTACCAAAAGGATAATTGGGAGTCTCAAAAAAAAAAAAAAAAGAAAGAAAGAAAGAAAAAAAAAGGAAAAGGAAGGAAGGAAGGAAGGAAGGAAGGAAGGAAGGAAGGAAGGAAGGAAGGAAGGAAGGAAGGAAGACCCATCAGTGGGAAAGAAAATATCTAAAAGAAGGTAAGAAAATAATACTTTTCTCTAAAATAATTTTTCTCTTGTTCTTTCCATAGGTCAAAAGACCCAAAACTCAAACCTTCAGTGGTTCAAAGTCAATCCCACATCACAGCTCAGAACACAGAGTCCTTGGCTGTGCCTGGGGACCAGAGCACAGCTCCCTCCAGCCCCATCTCTATCGAGCAGCAGTACCAAGGCTGAGCAGAGAGATTGCTTTGGTTCATGTGTCTCTAAGAAAGAAACCCATCCCTATGGCTCCCCTAAACTCAAACTTACAGAGCAATCCCTGCCAACACCAATATAACACAGCCAAAAAGTATTTCTGTAGCCAGGGAGCTACAGAAAGCTTATGACTGCCGGAATTGGTCTTCTGGGATTTGAAATCGCCTCATTCTCCTGGGGGAAAGGACCGTTCAATAGGGAACATCTAATTCCTCGGCTTCATCTTACCAATGAAGACAGGGGGCCCCTGCAACTGGCCTGTGTCAACATAGGCCCTCGACAGCAGGTCCAGGGCTCCTATCAGTTCTTTGGGTTGCAGGCTCGGGACTCGCTCGCCTTTGCACCATGTTGCGGTCCTAATCATCGTTTTACACCTAAGTAAAAGATCATAGGACGTCACTGAAGGGATTTGCTAAAAATAGTGAAAAGTAGCATGAACCCCTCCACTAAAAGTGCTCAAAATTTACAGGGTCCGTAAAGACCAACTGGCTAAATCTCTGCCTACCATATACCTGTGAAACTAAAGGAGCCATTTATACATGCTGATGGACATTTGGATACATCAGCCAGGGCCCAAGTCCCCTGAAAAATGGAATAAGTGCTTGTTTCCATTTCTAGTGTCCTTGGCTATTATGGGGTATGTTTCCAGTGAAGTCCCCCCTTCTATATGCTTAGCACCATTTCACAGAACCAATATGGCCTCACTAGCCTGGATGGTACTAGAATTGGATAAGCCTAACAATCCTGGGTAGAACTAGCACAGGCTGAGCTCGGTAGCTTGGATGGAACTGGCACTGGGTGATCTCACTGGCCTGGGTGGTACTGGCACTAGGTAGTCTCACTAGCCTAGGTGGTAGTGGTGCTGGGTGGTTACCTGCATTGCAGCCTCCACATCCAGTTGCTCTCACAGGCAGCTTCCCTCCAAAACTTACAGCCTGTGCTCTCTACCTGAAGCTAAAAGGCAAAGCCGCAAGGCTTAGGCGGAGGTTGAGATGTGGCCTTATTTTCACACTAGTACGTGAATACCAGGCTGAAGCCCTTAAAAGCAGCAGTTTTACCCTCTGGCTACCTAATAGGAAAGGAAGTGGCTCGGAGAGATTCTCTCGCAGTAGATTAGGAGCTGGGGGCCTTGAAACCCAGAAATTCAACTGTCTCCGTAGGGGCACCTTAATAATAAATAAAATCGTGGGGAAAGAGCAGACACCTGGCTGAGAGAGGTGAGCCTATCAGCTTCGTCCCAAGAGAAACTGGCATGTCACTGTGATTCGTTCTGCTTGGAATGAGCCGCCACTACACACCAACGGAGACTGTCAACTTAGACACCTCAGAGGAAGTGCCACAAAGCCAGCCAAAGAGATGCTGCTGGGCAGAGAAGGAAGCTGATCCTGACACATGCCCTGCCCTGCTTCCCAAGGTCATCTGGGCTCCTGGACCCCAACCGTGACCGACACTTCTAGTTCTTTTGAGGACAGATCACAAAAAGTCATCAAAAGGCCAAGCTAATCCGTGATCATTAAAAACTCATCTCTTAACCGTTTCTAGGTTGCCAGATTAACTTAACCACAGCAACTCCAAACCAGGAATCTAATGGAGAAGTAGCCCAAAGAGGCTCTGCCTGGCGATTCTGAATTTTCAGTTTGCATCTATGCTGCAAAGGAAAGGGTGTGTCTAGCCTGCATGGCACCATGCCATGTCCTGATCTTTAGATCCAAGTGCTCTTCAAAGAAATGCCAAGCCAATTCAAGATTTCAATGGGAAAAAAAATGACCTTTCCTTTTTCTCATTTACTTCTGCTTTCTGTCTATCATTCTGCTTCCTAACCCCCCCCCAAACAAGATAATTACAATAAAACACAACCACAAATTATTCCCAGTGAGCTAAGGAAAACTTATCACTGCCTAGGAAAAAAAACGGAACTTGCAGATCTCATGAAATGTGGGACGGTACCATGATGCTTTATAAGCAATTTCAGACAGAGAGACACACAACCTCCCCAGGACCATGAGGCTCCAGCCTGCGGTATCTAAGAGAATGGATAGGCACTGACAGCTGCAGCCTTCCTGAGCAAGGACACATTTTTTTTTTTAGGTCAAGTGTGAAATGGCTGATTCCCTACTCCCAAATAAATCTTAGTTCTAGGCCATAATTTCAAGAGGCCCCGTGTAGCTGATGGCCTTCAATAGTCCTGTGTAACGTGCCTGGGTGAAAAACCACTCCAGAGCTCGGAGGCTGTAATTGAACTTCAAGAGATATGTGTGGTGGTGCTGTCGGGGGCAGCTGGGCACTTGGAAGTCAGCATGAGAATTCAGAGGACCCGGCCAACAGCTGCTCTGGCGGACAGAATGGAGCCACCCACGAAAGCTTGCATTCAAAGAGGCAGCCCGAGTGGACACAGCCCACCAGCATCCAGCGCCCAGGGATACACTGACTATGGGGTCTAAAGGGGACAAACTCTTTTCTCCTCGGTAAAACGAGAACCGTCCTCAACCCAGCTGCCGCTAAAACACCTTGGATTCTGCACAATTTTTCAGATTATTACAGCAGATAATTTGATGCATGGTTTCCAAGCCTAAGTCTCAATAAAAGTGTACAGGCCTTCCTGGGTGTTACAGTCACTGGCAAAGAGCAGCAAGGGGGGAGGGGACTACAGAAGACGTCGCTCAAGCACCTTGAATTCTGAGACAGAGGAACCTGGAAGCATCTCTCGTTATTTAAAACTCAACGAAACAAGAACAAGAAGGCAGGTCAGACTTCAGCTCTAGGCTGAGTCGATGCCATCCAGGACTTACTTGATGTGACACGTGGGCTCAGTGCTGGACACCAGGTGGTGGTACTTCTCTGGCTGGGTACAAAGACTACCTTCATGTCTCAGTATCTGAGGGGTCCACTTTGTAAACCTCTTTTCTTAAAAACAGAAAAATGTCCGCTGATAGTCTGGTTTGCACTTGACTCTGACATTACCAAGCAGAGTAGAAAACCAAAGATGACCCAGGATTCCGTGCAAATTCTACTCACGGTCAATGGAACGTCAACAACTGTAGTGGAATGTTAACATTAAAAGCCAAAATAGTACACTGTAAGTATGATGCCCCGGGTCACTTTAGAGTCTCTCTCTCTCTCTCTCTCTCTCTCTCTCTCTCTCTCTCTCTC
>NC_034596.1:27109269-27115706 GCF_900095145.1 Mus pahari
CTCCCTTTCTCTCCTCCTCTCCGTCTCTCTCCCTCTCTCTCCCTTCCTCTCTCTCCCTCTCCTTCTCCCTGTCTCTTTTCCTCTCTCTCTTTCTCCTCTCTCTCATACTCTCTCAAGCCAGACTTAGTGTCTCTCTCTCTCTCTCCCTCACCCTCTCTCCCTCTCCCCCATCTCTCTCCCTCTCCCTCCCCTCTTCTTTCTCTCATTCTCCTGCCATGTTGCCTCTTCTACCCACATACCCAAGGGCTCCACTTCCACAGATGAGCTTGTTGCTGCTCTTTAACACCTCTTTCCCTTCGAAGCTCCCCTCCATGCTTATTCTAACTCTGACCACACCTATGTTAAGGAAGCTCAGACCACATCATGCATCAGGTGGTAGCTGTCCACGTGCCTAAGAGTGCAGCTCACCCACTCCTGCACTCAGCAGAGTCTGCATCTCCCTCCCTCCCTCAGTGACAGTCCTCTGTCTTTCCTCCATCCTCACACCAGCAGCCACCTAATAAATAAGTAAGGTGGAGAGGGACAGGGAGACGATGCCCCACAGTGTCTCAGAAGTTCAGTTAGGTGATCTTACAGCACACTGCTGCTTCCTGGCAGTTCATTGCTCTGCCCTTTATTTTTAAAAAGAGCAATTATAGGTCTTGACTTGGGGAAATTACTTGCGCCCAAAAAGCACAGATGCTGTGGCTGGCAAGCTTGGTACCACACACAACAGCAGGCTGCTGAGATTCTCATTTCTACCCATAGCAGGAATCTTGACATCTTGGGTGATGCTGTGCATGAGCTCTGGCAAACTTCCAATTCAGTGATACAGGAAACAGCCTTGAGCTGAGTAGCCACCCTCTCTGCCTCAGTTTCCTCATCTGTAAATTATCAAATGCACCCAACGCATTCTTACCGCCCTCCCAAACATGGTCCCAAGCACAATGTCATTTAGAACTGTCATATATCATTTTCCTACTCTTGGTGTTACAACTGAGAAAATCAGACGGTGGACCCTTCTATGAAATTGGTTTTCAACATCAATGCAAACTCGACATGGTGGTGCAGGCCTGTGATACCAGCACTGAGAAGGTAGAAGCAATGAGCTTAGGAGCCCAAGGCCAACTTAGGTTACGTTAGATCCTGCCTTAAAACACCAGTAGGTAAACTAAAAATGCAAAGAAAAAATGGTAAAGAAAAAATTAGGAAAAATTAGGAAAGGTATAAATAATTTAGTGATATTATTGTGATGGTTTTATGGTAGAGAGAGGACGGGTTAGGTGGGAAGTCAGATCTTTTTTTTAGGATGAGTTCTCTGCATGTCCTATTTTTCAAGAGATGAGCTTGATATGCTGTACACTAGCTGTTCGCGGTAGGATCTTAGGCATATTCTCATGCAGCCACTGAGTTCTTACAGAGGGTACACATTTCTATTTCTTCAACATCTACATCACATACCTTTTCTCTTTCTGCGGTGTCTTAAGGGAAACCTTTTCTTAAAAGACATTCGTGAATGGTCTCCCTGAAATAGAAACCAGTTATGTTAGCAGCTGATACTTCCTCCTCTGCTAATAAGCAAGAAGAAGTCCCACGGAACTGGATTATTCAGCTATGGCAGAAACCTGCGCCACCAAGTTCAGTTCACAGAAGATAGCCAAGGTGACCTACCAAGACCGGGGGCCAGCCACTAGGAGGTCAGCACCTCTTCTAGCCAGCCAAAGTCACATGATTCTACACAAGTCTAGACTTCCAGACTGAGGCATAAGAATCTGTAAGACCACTACCATCTACTTGCACTCTAGAGTCCTGACTGCTGGACTCTTAGAAGGACTCAGCTACCCTAGCAGAGGCAAGCATGGAAGCACTCAACCCATACCTAGACCAAATTGGTCTCTCCAATCTCTCCACCACCAATATATCCTCCAAACACATTCTGTATCAAAAGTCATCCAGCTTCAGCTTGGAAGCTACAGAACTGGAGAGCCCCCCCCCTTACTCTAAGCAGCCAGATACATCCATGAATTTTAACTTAAACACATCAGACAGCTGATACTTAAGTGAACAAGGATCCAGCCCTGGAGATACAGGACTAGAGCCTGGCTTCCCAGAGACCAATCGGCCCAGGAGGATGGCAAGAATACCCTACGGGGTCATCAGCTACTTTCTGCCAAGAGTGTCCATGAGCTACAGGAAAGCACAGGTGGGTTCACAGAATCTGGGGAAGGAAGGAAAGAACATGCCTTGGCCTGGGCAATAGCCTACGTGTCTTACTCGGACTCTCCCCTACTGGGCGCTCCCAGAGGATAGAAAGGCCCTGCAATGGAAAAGAAGGATAGGCACCGCTGCAAGAACCCTCCATGCTAAGAACAGGACAGCAAAGCCTACCACCCTCGGGTCACGGCTGAAGGTTCACTAGGGTTGGAGAAGGACACCATGACATAGCCCATCCACTAGGATAGGCAGAACGACTGGGAAATCCTATCTCTAGACCCAGGGATCAACCCATAGGGACAAGAATCTGAAACAAAAAAGAACCCACCACCTACCTATAACCAGCAGGCCACTAAACATCAGTGACAGCTAACAGTGTTCTACAGCAGGCTAATGCCAAAACACTAGAGCTGAAGATGGGCCTGGAAAATTGATAATATATCTCCCTTAAGCCCAGGCATGCACTAACCCCACATCCGATAGAGAGCTAATATCCAAGAAGTTAATCACCAAAAAAAAACAAACAACCCAATCAAAAAAAAAAAAATGGGGTATAGAACTAAACCAAGAATTCACAACTGAGGAATCTCAAATGCCTGAGAAGCACCTAAAGACATGTTCAAAGTCCTTAGTGATCAGAGTAGTGCAAATCAAAATGACCCTGAGATTCCACCTTACACCAATCAGAATGGCTAAGATCAAAACCTCAGGTGACAACACATGTCGGAGAGAATGTGGAGAAAGAAGAACACTCGTCCATTGCTGGTAGGATTGCAAACTGGTACAACCACTCTGGAAATCAATCTGGAGGTTCCTCAGAAGATCAGAAATAGATCTAACTGAAGACCCAGCTATACCACTCTTGAGAATATACTCAAAAGATGCCCTACCATGCAACAGGGGCACATGTTCTACTATGTTCATAACGGCCTTGTTTGTGATCATTAGAAGCTGGAAACAACCCAGATGTTCCATAACAGAAGAATGGATACAAGAAATGTGATTCATTTACACAGTGGAATACTACTCAGCTATTAAGAACGAGGACATCCTGAGTTTTGCAGGCAAATGGGTGGAACTAGAAAATATGATCCTGAGTGGGGTAACTTAAACCCAAAAGGACATGCATGGTATATACTCACTAATAAGCGGATATTAGCCAAAAAAAAAACAAAAAATACAGAATACCCAAGATACAGTCCACAGAATTCAAAAAGGTCAACAAACTAAAGGGCCCAAGTGAGGATGCCACAGTCCCACTTGGGAGGGAGAAGAAAGCAATCACAAGTGGGAAGGGAGGGAGGGACCTGGAAGGGAAAGTGGTGGTGGGGGTTGGGGAAGAGGGGAACCTGATCTGGTATTGGGTGAGGGAAAAGGACTGAAGCCCTGAGAGTCAGCAGAAAGAATGTAAACAGGCAAACTCTGGAAATAGGAGGTTGGGGGACCCCCCAGAATGCACGAGGGACTCTCAGGACTCAAAGGGTGGGACCTTAGATGAAATGCCCAACAGTAGGAAGAGGCAACTTATAGAGCCCACCTCCAGCAGGAAGACAGGACATCAAATGAGGGACGGAGTTGCCATTCCACAGTCACAACTCTGATCCATAGTTGTTCCTGTCTGAAAGAATTACAGGGATGGAAATGGAGAGAAGCCTAAGGAAAAGAGGTCTAGCAACAGGCCCAAAGTGGGATCCAGATCAAGGGGAGACCCCAAGGCCTGACACTATTACTGAGGCTATGAGCATTCACAAAAAGGGATCTATCATGACTGCCCTCTGAAAGACCCAACAAGCAGCTGAAAGAATCGGATGCAGATATTTGCACCCAACCAATGGACAGAAGCAGCTGACCCCTGTTGTTGAATTAGGGAAGGCTGAAAAAAGCTGAGGAGAAGGGCAATCCTGTAGGAGGACCAGCAGTCTCAATTAATCTGGACCCCTGAGATCTCTCAAACACTGGACCACCAAACAGATAGCATACACCAGTTGATATGAGGCCCCCAACACACATACAGTAGAGGACTTCCAGGACTGTGTTCATTCAGAGATGATGCACCTAACCCTCAAGAGACTGGAGGCCCCAGAGAGTTTAGAGGTCAGGTGGGGTGAGGGGTGGGGGCATCCACGTGGAGACAAGGGGATGTGGAGAAGGTATGGGATGTGGAACAGTTGGAGGGTGGATGAGGCGGGGCGGGGGGGAGAATAATATATGGAGTGTGAAAATTTTATTAAAAAAAAAAAAGAAATGTTAACAAAGGGGGAAAAAAACAGGCGTGCACTCAGCACAAGGTAGTAGCTCAGTAACCATAGCAACAAGAGCACTGATCTAACCTCCTGTCTGGGCTGATCCAAGGCCCTTCTGGAGGATCAATGGAAGAGGAGGTGGCTGTCCTGGTGGAGGTGCTATCAGCCTCTGGATAGCCTGTGTGTGTCAAGTCCAGCCCTGTGGCTGCTTTTGCACATAAAGAGTTCTTAGGATACAAGCAGGCAGCATCCAAGCTCATGTGTTAGCCACAGCGAAACCTGCCATGCTTAGAACATCTGAAATATTTCTTCTCCCGCATTTCACCAAAAGAAAGTTTGCCAAGATGTACTCCATGTAAGCTTAAGATTTTAAGCAAAATTTCTCAAACACATGCAAACCAAAGAAAAACTACCCAGCACAAAGTCATAAAGCCATCCAAGGAACCAGACACTGATATGTCCCATATCCTGAAACGATCCAAGAGAGGATTTAGACAGCACTCATCAAGTATTAGCTACCAACGCAAGAACAAGCAGAAAAAGGCCTGTGCCCAGTCTAGCCGGCTGTCTGTTTGCCTGTACGTTCTACCACACTATGCCACACCATCTCTTCCCACTGCCCGTGGGCACTTTCCCCTAACAGCAGAGGTAAAGAGTTAAAACAGAGATTATACAGCTCCCAGGATGAAATATTTACTCCCCATCTCTTTAGGCAAAATTCCCTATACCCTGCTTTAGTAGAAAAATAAATGTCATCCATTAATGGATGAGAAATATTGCCAGAGAGAATAAACTATTAGGAAATATCCACTGGAAATCACTTGAGTGGTGATGGATAACAGATAAGTTCAGTTATAAAGTAAAGTCAATAAAGGGCCTGGTACTCAAAGATAGATCAGTGCTGGATAGACAACTAGAAAGGAAAGAGGGGCAGAGCATCCAAGGGCAGTAGAATGATACCTTACATGGTACACATGTATGGAGTTGAAATTCCAGGTAGCAAATGCAGACATGGGAACCAGAATCTCTGATGAGGCTACAGCTAAGAGTTCTTTAAAATATTGAAATATATCAATCCATGGAGAGAAGACGTTCTAAGGACAATAGGACAAAGAGAAACACAGAGGAAGGAAGAAGGCGAGAGAAGCCCAAACACTGAGGCATGTCATATTTTGAACTGCTGAAAAACTGAATAGAGAACTGTAAAAGAAGCCAGATGGTCCAGAAACAGAATCCAGAAAGGGAACATGGCAGGATCTGCTCTAGCCTGAAACAGGGGAAATCCAGAGTTGGTAGAATGGCACCTTCAGAGAGGTTTTATTAGCAAGAGTTCCCTGCTGGGTAAAAATGTCCTATGCCCTAAAAATGCATTTAGCAGCAGCATCCCAAGCCTATGGAATGAAAGCCAAGAGAACTGATAACTCACTAATGACGGCTGGAATGTTCACTATCCTGCTTTCAGCTGGTATAACATCTGGGCATCCCAACAAGGAAAACCCAAAATGTATGTGGTATGAAGACCCCAGCAGAGCACACCTTCCAGCAACCAACCATGAATGTGCTCTGGTACACACGCACACACACACACACACACACACACACACACACACACACACACTGCTCAGCAGACCAACTGTTAGGCCACAAAGCAACTCTCCACAATGTGGGAAGATTGGAACGATGTGACATGTTTGCAGAAAACACAAGGGTAAGATTAGACTCTGTGACAGAAGGAAACCTGGGAAACAGGAACATTTTCAATCACACGACTAATTTCTTAAAGTAGGTCAGACAAGAAACCACTGGGAAACAAGAAAATATTCTGAAATGAATGAAAACTAAAATATAACACAGCACATGTGACACGGTGACAGAAGTGCTTGGAGAAAATCCATGGCTTTACATCCCAAGAAGGGATAATGGGTTCTAGAGAGTAACTGGAATGTCTGTCTCACAAAACTACAAAGAGGGGGCATCGAGGGGGCATCGAGGGGGCATTGA
>NC_034596.1:27115777-27120581 GCF_900095145.1 Mus pahari
GCTAAGTCCAAAGCATTCTCAAAGGTTATCTCATAAGAGGAACAGAGGGAGAATGAGAAAGAGAACACTAAGTCCAAAGCATTCACAAGGAAACCATGATGACGTTTAGAGTGGGACAAGGGGGTAAAGCAGGAAACCCAGGGAAAGAAATCCAAAGTCAGTTCTTTGAAAGGTCAGGAAAAAAAAGAAGCCAGACCCTGAGTTATACTGACCAAGCTAAAAAAAGAACCCACAGTTTAATAAAATTGAGAACATATACAGAATACCACTGTGGAGCATTCAAAAATAAAGTGGATTATGAAACAATACAATAAATAACTCTTGCTAGCAAATTAAATGTGCTATATAAAAGGAATAAATTCTGATAAAGATGAAACTGACCCAAGAAGATTAGAAAATATCAGACTAGAACAAGAGATTGGCTTGGTCATAGCCGCCCCCCCAAAAAAATAAACTACCTAAGCCCAAGTGCCTTCCTCACTGATAAATTCTACCAAACACAAAGGGCGAACCAACACACAATGGAATACACATCTAAACCTACAATGAAATAGTTCCTGATGCAAGCTAAAAAGTGGACAAGCCTTGGAAACCCATCAAAAATCTTGGAAATCTCGATGTTTCAGTATTCAGATCAATAGACAAAAGTCTCATTTTTTTTTTCTACACACTTGCAATAAACAATTAAACACCAATATTTTCAACGCTGTGTTCAATAGCACCTAAAACAGAATGGCTGTACATAAATCCCACAAGCTGTATCTAAGATTGTTATGCTAAATGGCACAAACATTTGTTTGAAAGTTCACGTGTAGCCAGGTGGTGGTGGTGCACACCTTTAATCTCAGCACACTGGAGATAGAAGCAGGCAGACCTCTGTCGTTTGACGACACCCTTGTATACAGAGCAAGTTCCAGAACACCCAGTGCTACACAGAGAGACCCTGTCTCAAAAGAACAATAATAAAAAAATAAACTTAAAAGTTCACAGATCTAAATGGTGGGAAGACAGGCAACATTTATGGCCCCTCATATCCATTATTAATACCTAAAATCTCCCCCCAAAATGATCTATAGATCATCGTTTCCAAGCCAGGATTCCTCCAGAAATCAACAACAAGCCAAGTCTAATATTAATTTGGAAAGGAAAAATATTTTGAATGGCAAAAAAAAATAGCTTAAAATAAGAGTAAAATCAGAGATCTCCCCTCACTCTCTGTAGCAGGGGGGAGAGCTGGCCCTGAGGTCTCGAGAGTGGGAGGACTGGCCATGTCTCTCACAGCCTGCAAGACCTGAGAGAGTGGGTCCTGCGCCTCGCCTGAGCAGCAGGGTAGAGCCGGCCCTGGTTGCAGGTGCTGAGGGTATGCCAGCCCCAAGGGTATGGGGTCAGTGAGGCAGGCAGGCTGAGCAGCTCAGATACCTCTTGGGCCCAGATTCAGGGCTTTGGATTGACCCACCCCAACATCTACCCCATTCAGTGAACTGCTGCAATACATGAAGGGGCTGGTCCTACAGCCCCAAAACTTCAGGATCTCCATGACGTGGAACAGCGACAGGATATCTGAAAGGAGCCCCAGTAAGGTTCCAGTATTGGAACCTTAGAGAGAGAGTGGCAGAAGCCAGAGGCCTCATAACCAGACCAATGAGCCATTGCAATGAACATTTTGCCATCAAAGAAGTCTGGACAAGGGTAACACTGTGGGATGCACTGTAACGCACCACATCCTCCACAATGAGATTTTTTTTCTCTCTTGGGGAGGTGGGGGGAGGTTTCAAGGATGGAGGGCAGGTATAAGGGGAGAGCGAAATGAGTGAGACTGGGAAACATGATGTGAAATTCACAAAGAGCCAATAAAAAAAAAAAAACGTTCTAAAACAAAAGAAATATAAAAAGAAAAAATTCAGATGCCTCACATAATCTGATTTCGAAACCTCAGAATTCAAAATAGCTTCTTATTGGTGAAAGACATAACAATTTAGGCGTTCCCCCAGGAGCCCTGAGGAAACAAGGGCTCTATGAGTTGCCTGTACCTTGATTATGCTGGCATCATGTGACCGTGTATTCCCCAAAATTCCTATAACTGGATACCAAATCAGGTAAGCTTTATTGTCCACAAATGATAGAATAATTCTTAAGTTTCACTATTATCACGTGGGGTACTTTATCTAGGTGTACATTTATGATCAGAAGATGTGCCTGCATGTGTCCTCACGTGTGGAGATTAGAGAGCAATTTTAGGTGTCTTCTTCTATTGATTTCCATCTTGTTTTTTGAAACAGGTTCTCTTGCTGAACCCGGAGCTTGTCCTTTTTAGCAGTGCTAACTCACTAGCAAGGCTTCGGCGTCTGCCTTTCTCCTTCTCCCCCAGGATCAGGGTTATAGGCACACATCACCATGCCCAGCTTTTCCATGGGTTCTGGGGACCTGAACTTGGAGCTCTTCCCCCCCCCCTTTGGATTTGTTTATTTTTACTTTTATGTGCCTTTATGCCTGTGCTCCAAGTGTGTGGCTGGTACCTGCAGAGTCCAGAAGTGGGCATTATATCCCATGGAATGAGAGTTACAGTTGCTAGCCACCATGTGGGTGCTGAGCATCAAATCCAAGACCTCTGGAAGAACAACAATTGCTCTTCACTGCCGAGCCATCCCTCTGCCCCCTGAATCTAGGCTTTTCTGCTTATGCAACAAGCAGCTTACCCACTAAGTCATTTTCTCAATCCTTGACAGTTTGGTTTTTAAAGAGAGACAAGGGATCAAGGAGAAAATTATGGCCCAATATAATCAATGTGAGGGTGGTTCCTCTGAAAGATGGAAATTATAAAACTAAATAATCTCGGTTATTCAAAGCAACTGTGTGGCCCTTGGCAACACCCAAAGTTGGGAGGCACTACAAGAGTTTGAGCACTACACACAGGAAGAAGGTAGTCAGACCCCCCCCCCCGAGTCTAGCTGCTTATGGTGGCAAGAGACCACTGAGAGGAGACACTCTGGATATGAGAAAGCTGCCCAAGGGCTGACGTCCAAAACCTAATTTTGGAGCGTGACCAGCCCTTTCTAGAGCGCACTTGTACTTCTGCCAAACTCCTCAAGTCCCAGTGAAGGCAAAGACATCAGCTCTGCCTCAAGAATGCACAACGAAGAAGAGAAAACTTCCCAAGCTGTGGCACTCTGAGGCTGGACTCCAGTCTGCCTCTGGCTTAGCAGGTTGAGTGTGCACAAGGTTGTCCTGCCACAGCCATAGTTAGGAAACCAGAAAGCTGCAATATACAAGGGGCTCCCCAAAACAATAACATGTTTCAGTAAAAATATTTACTGAGAACGTAAGTGAAAAGCAGGAAAGAAATGGAAAACATGTCCTAAGCCAGCATATAGAATCTGTTTACCCAGGCCTGGTGTGGTCCAACCTGAGCCCCTGCCTGCTTCAGATCAAGCAGTGTGTCTAGAAGGCAAGAAGGTAAATTCTGGACGCACACCTCTAGCAACAGGAAGGAACTGAAGCGACAGCGAGAAGCCAAAGTATGCTCTCCTAGAGGGGAGGTTAAAGCCATACTTCAGGCTGGGGCCACTTACACACCTTATCCTCTAAACAGGCCCAGCGACACAGGCCCAGCAGACACTAATGGCTCATCAAGAAACAGTCTCTGAGGAAATAAAGAAACTATGCTGTGTCCACAGAGGCACCAGACAACTAGAATATTCACTTTTACAAAACCCCAGCGCACCAACATATCCATAATCCATTATTTGTGGTTCATAGGTTTGTGCCTGCTAACACTGCTCTGCTTGGCCTGAGGCCTGACAGACCACATGCTCTAAGGAACCAGTACATCCCTCTCCCCCCCCCCATTGCCAAACTTAAACACCAAAAGTTTGTTGGCAATAAACCTAGTCACTTCCCTTAAAATGTCATAAAATGTGTTTGGGACAGTTCACGGCATCACTGGGCCAGGAATGAAGGCACGAGTTGTCACGTTCGATCTTGCAACATTGCCAGGGTCACCACCTTGACCCTAAAATTGAAATAATTCTCTGGTCTGGCCAAATCAGACATGGGAAGGAAATGTCGCTCACAGTTTAGCAGGAGGTGCCTCTTGTTCGATCTATGTTGGTTCATTGAGAGACCAGGGTGGAGGGATGAGAGAGTGACCATAAAGTTCTACTGTGCAGACTTCAGCTCCAAGCACTGCCTGTGCCGAGGGACTAGAGTTAATGTTCAGTGACTCTCACGCATCTATTTCAGCAATGAGTCAGGCCTACTCATCACCTCCGCCATAAGAGAGCACCATCTCCTTCTCTGTATAATGAAAGGAAATAAGGAATAAAAGGAAAAGAGCCTTTAAAATCAAAGTCCTTACCTTTGCTATCAATATTCATACTGGGGGAAAAACCTTCCACTGAATACTAGTGATAATCCAATAACGGCGGCCTATTGACTTCAGTTATGGACATGATAGCACAAACAAATAAAAACTAGGCCTGCTCCCACTATAGAGCCTTTCCTTGGTCTTTCAAGTGAAGCTTTTAAGACACTGAAGCCACCCTTGTCTGGCCTCAGTGAGAGAGGAAGCACCTAGCCTCGCAGAGACTTGAAGTGCTATGGTAGAGCGATACCCAGGGAAACCCCCACCTGCTCAGTAAGGAAGGGGTGGGGGAAGGATTAGAGAAGGGGTGACTGTTCTATCAGACTTTCAAAGAAGACCTAATTCCAACACTCCTCAAAGTATTCCACAAAATAGAAACAGAAGGTACTCTACCCAATTCATTCTATGAGGCCACAATTACTCTGATACCTAAACCACACAAAG
>NC_034596.1:27120592-27134556 GCF_900095145.1 Mus pahari
AAAAAAAAAAGAAAAAAAAAAGAGAAGGGGTGACTGGGGGGAAGGGGGCAATGAGTGAGGTGAAAAGTGAATAAGTAAAAAAAAATAAAATAAAATTTAAAAAACAAAAACAAACAAAAACCCAAACCCAAAGAAAAAGAATCTGAAGCCAGACAGGCAAACAAAAGCAATGTACAAAACTGAAGCAAGGGAAGAAGCAGTTCATCAGCAGACAAGTCACAAAGAAGGATGGTGACAAGCAGCTTAAGAGCTGCTGATCTTTGTCTAAAACACCCATCTCCTGCAAATGTCATAATAAGCTAACTACTAGTGGTCTCCAATCACCTCCCCAGGATCTGCCATGTCCTGGGTGGCCAGGGAAATGTCAACTGTGGCCACTGTCCTCTGTGAATTCAAAGTCACATGGATGGACCAATTTGTCCTGCTTGGTAGGACTTCCGAAAGTGCAGGCATTTGAAACACTCAGGCACGGTACTACAGAAGAGGTGGGTTTGGGGCAGGGACTGTGAAGCCCGCGTGAGAATGGAGCTACCTGAGAAGCAATGGGAGAGGGCACGTGGAGCAACTGTGGAAGGATGGAATAGTGCAGTGAGAGGAAGAGATACAGCCTCTCAGGTGCAGCTGATGGGAGTCCGGGGAGCCACTAAGAGAGCAGCACAGGTGTGCAGGTGTTTGGGGTGCACCAAGAGTACCACAGAGTGGAACTGCTGGGCTCCCAACACCCATGAGGCAGGTGGGGATACTTCTTGCTGCCAGTTGGCAAAAATCAACCCAGCAGAGTTCCCATTAAGAACAGGATCTGGAAAGGAGCAGGGGTTGGGGATGGGGCTGAGAAGTGGGATGGAACAAAGGCAGTTGGTCCCCACAACTGTGGTCCATACGCTGAACTTGATATCACACTCCTGGAGGGATCAACTGAGCTGGGAAGTGCAAAGTAAACCAAGAGAGCTGAGTAAGGTGTTGTCCAGTGGGGTGGGGACAGCAGGAAAGTCATCAGGCCACGCTGAGAATCAGAGTATCCTGCCGTGGAACAGTACGGGTCATGAATGAGAGGTTGGTAAACAATTGTCCACAAAAATATTCTCGGTGAATTTGAGGATGAGCTAGTCTCCCTGAATTCAACTCTTATGAGCCAAGCTATTCTGGGGAACACTGAAGACGGCGGAAACAGTGTTCACAGACTTGAGAAGCAGCGGCAGCCATGTGTACACACCACTGCTCACACTATACATGGCAGCAAACGATTTAGGCTGACAAATGAATGCAAGTAACTGGAAGTACCCAGAACAACATCTCAAAGGGAATGGCATCCGTTGACTGTGGAGACAAAGGAAACTTCCAGAGAAGGAAAAGTGTGAGGTTCCAGAAGAAACAGGCACAAAGAGACCCACCAGAGTTGAACAATGAAGATGCTTGGGGCTAGGGGAGTGAGAAAAGGTATATTCTCTGACCTGAATGTGTTTGTGTCATCCAGAAGTCAGACACTGAAACCTCAGCTTGAGAGGGGGGATTAGGAGGTGGGGCTATTAGAAAGTAATTAGTGTATGACAGTGGAGCCCCCCATAAGATCAGCATCTCCATAAGAAAGAAACCCCCTGTGCTTTCCTCCACACAAAGACGTGGCAAGAAGGTACTATCTATCAATCAAGAAGCCCCACCAGGCACTGGAGCCACCGTATTGGCCTTGAAGTTTCTCAGCCTTAAAGATGCTGAGAAATGAGTGTCTACTCCTGCTACACTCCCTAAGCCTGTAGTGTTCTACTCTATCAATCCAGACAAGGAAACTCTTAAGGCAGTCTAAGGAGTTGGCAGCACTTGCTAGGATTGGCAGAGGTCTAGCCAGACCTGGAGTTCTGTCTGTGGCAGATATATCATATCTATACTGCTTACATTTAAAAATACAGAGTGTGGGGGATGGAGAGATGGCTCACCAGTTAAGAGCACTGTCTGCTCTTCCAGAGGACCAGGGTTCAAGTCCCAGTACCTACATGGCAGCTCACAACTGTCTGCTCCACGGACAGACATGTTCAGTCCTACATGCAGGCAAAACACCAATGCACGTAAAATAAAGATAAGTAAACTTTAAAAAAAAAAAAATACAGAATGTGCTCTTTTGTCACCAGTAACCATTGAAAACCATCTTCATTTACAACTGGAAGAGGTAGGGTTGGATTTGGGTGAACGGGTAGGCAGAATTGCAGCCCACCAGGGTAAGAAAGGAAGTTTAGTCCTAGTGTGTCATCCAGAAGAGCCAAAAGCAGTTCCTGGGACAAGGGTAAGGGGTCCAGAATCCCTCTGGAAGTCTCTTACTCAACTCTGAAGTAAGGAATGCTACTCTTTCAAAGGTAAGGGGCTGAGACAGGAGAGGCTGTGCTGGGAGTGGTGGCATGAGGCTGCTTCTGGGGGGTGAACATGTGCCTGGCAAATGGGCCAGTGTGCACACACTGGGAAGGAACAGTGTTCTGAGATACAGAGAGCTTCCTGTGAAGAAGGCAAGTCAGAAGTTAACAAGAAGCCAGGAGCTGACTGGACCATTAGCCACCAAAGACAGGGTTTACATAGAAGCAACTCACTGGAGAACTTGATCCTTTTAAATACAGAGGGCAGTTTGCATTCAAACGTTATATTCTCTTTCCTTGACCCTTGTAGACCTATGGCTATCTCCTCATGAAAAATGCATATTTCTAACCTCAAAAGTCCCCACAATCAGTCTCAACATTGTTCAAAAACCAAAGCCTTCTGTTATTCCCTGTAGAATGAAAAAACAAAGAAGCAAGCAAGCAACAAATTATATATTTTTAACACACAATGGCAAAGAACAAATATTCCCATTCCAAAAAGAATGAATGGAGGCAAAGAAAGGAAAAACTGAACCAAAGAAAAAATGAAATCCAATAGGTAAAACACCAACCAAATCCTTTATCTCCATGTTCAGTATCTGGAATTTCAGTTTCTTTTTTTTTTAATTAGATATTTTCTTTATTTACATTTCAAATGTTATCCTGAAAGTTCCCTATACCCTCCCCCCGCCCCTGCTCCCCTACCCACCCACTCCCACTTCTTGGCCCTGGCGTTCCCCTGTGCTGGGTCATATAAAGTTTGCAAGACCAAGGGGCCTCTATTCCCAGTGATGGCCCATTAGGCCATCTTCTGCTACATATGCAGCTAGAGACACAAGCTCAGGGAGTACTGGTTAGTTCATATTGTTGTTCCACCTACAGGGTTGCAGCCCCCTTAAGCTCCTTGGGTACTTTCTCTAGCTCCTCCATTGGGGGCCCTGTGATCCTTTTGTTCCAAATATAGTATAATAGCTGCCATTTCCAAGTGAAGTTTTAAACGATTGGAGATGGTTTCTGACTTGAAAACACTAAACCTTCCTATTGAATAGTAATAACAGCGGTCAGTGAATGTCTCATGGGTGCTCAGTGTCAGGCAAAAAATTGTTCACTCTCGTCGTGAAGTCTAATCATCAATATGGTTGAAGTGAGAACGTGTAGGCTAAGGAGCGCTCACAGAGCCCTGCCCTCCGGCTCAGCTCTTCAAAGCTTCATCAGGACCAAGTCATCCATATACAGAATCTTGACAGCCTCTTACTACTGCCATCACCACAAACACTGCTTCTTAGAGTGGTTCACGNCTCTCAGAACCATATAGTGGGTCGGCTGGGTCAAACACTGTTCCTAACAGNAGGAGTGCTTTCTTGAGCTGATTGTGGAACACAGGGAGAGACTCATTAGCATCAGGGCAGATCAAGCCATAGCTCCAAGCTTCACAGTTCAGTCTCACAGATCCGTTATGGTTGTGCATAGGAAGTTTGGGAATAAAACTATTTTTTTCATTAAATATTGACCTCCAATCCATTGCTGTTAGTATTCTGTGTAAGGAAATGAAAAATCCATGCAAAGCAGTTCTGCTATACCTCCTCCATGGTCACACACAACCCCAAAAGCACATAAGCTAACCACATAGCTCATGCGGTGATATTCTAACTGAAAAGCATAAGTACAAGCTATGCCTATGCACTGCAGCACTCGGCAAGCGCTTTCTTTAACAAAGTGAGGCCTCACTGTCGATGGAAACAACTGACAGCATTCGCACGCAGTAATAAAATTTGAGTGTTCAAAACAGAAAAGAAGTTTTATATCACGCATGTGTGTTTGACATCTCTGTCAATGCTAAAAGTCTTTTCTCCAAATATTGGCAGAAATACTAATGTGTGTGACTTTTCAATGCTGTACAATTAATGTGTTATCATCTGTGTGGCTCCACTGAACCATATTTTCCAAATGACCAATGCGCTGTGGTACAAAATCATACATTAGTAATAATCCACTCAAATCATAACATTGAGTAATGGATTTTAATGATAGAAAAAAAAAATAATGATGGAGCAAAAGTTCACAGGTGTGGTTCACAATGCAACTAACCTTTAAAAGACCATGTACATCAAGCTTAGGTGTGGCACCCAAGAATGTACACAGCATCTAAAAAGGCTACTTAAGCATTTCTCCTCTCAAGGACATAACCTGTGAGGGCTGAATGCTCTTGGGCTATTTTAGTTGACTGATGCAGATGGACATGAGAAACCACTGCTTTCTGTGAACCAAAGACATTTGCCAAAAACGGAAGACAGTATCTATGTTCTTACTGATCCTTCTTTTTCGGAAACAGAACTTTTTTTTTTTTTTTTAACATCAAAACTATGATAATTGTAGTAAATTTGGTTATAACTTGAAATGAGTCAATGAATATATTATGTTAAATTCCTTAGCTTCTGGATTATTGTTTCTGTGATATGGTGTAGTAAGCTGTGTTGAGGTGTGTCGAGGTGTGGTGTGGTAATTTTTTTTTTCCTGCTGAGGTTTGAACCCAGGGCCTCTCACAGACCAGACACATAGTTTACCACTAAATTACATAACCAGACATACTTAAATATTTTTAATTTAAGATTTTAACTTCCTGATTCTCTCCCCTCAGCCTTCTGAATAGTTGAATTTCTCAGTTTTAATTCCTAACATGGTAGCTACTGAAAGATATAACCCACAAAAGCTATGGGAATCCTTAACAAAGAGTCCTGGTGGTCACGTCTGGGGAGAACTACTTGAGCATGTTTACCATGGAGGCTGATACAGTAACTCAGGAAATGACTTACACCTTAAGTATGAGAACCTGAGTTCCACAGGCACAGCCACAGAAAACGAGAGGCATGGTACACACTTGTAATCCCAATACCAGGAAGGTAGAAAAGGGTAGATTCCCAGGGCTCTGTGGTGATGCAATCTAAACTGCTTGCTGGGTTCTCAGCCAATGAAAAGCATTGTCTCAAAATCTCCTTTTTCTATAAACTCCTCTCACACAGGCTGGCCAGCATCCCCACAGCATGCCCTGACCTGTGGCATGTTCTTTGATTCCCAGGAGCTCAATGACAGGGAAGTCAGGTGATCAAGTCCACAGCTGACTCTTTCCTACTCTGTCTGAACCTAGCACAGGATCTGGTTCCCCCGGATGAACCCAGAACATACACTAGACAATTGGAATTGTCTTACGATATTTCAACTGTACAATCATTTTACTAAGGACTTTTTCATTGAAGTGTTTAAATTAGCAAAGAGATATTCCCATGGGGATTCTGGCTCAAAAGCTTTCTTGGTTGGGTTGGGTTGGGTTGGGTTGGGTTGAGTTGGTTGACTGGCTCCTTGGTCAGTAATTTTGATTTGGTTATAATTATAAGAGGGACATTATTAGATTGGTTCATGTAAAAAAAAAAAATCACTTAGTCTCACAGTGCCTCTAGGCCTGAGAACTAGAAAAATCTGTAGCCATTCAGCCCATGAAGCTGGACTCTCAGCACAAGAAGAGCTAATGATAAGCCTCAGCTCATAACGGCCAGGGGTCAGGGGGTCTGGAGAGTAGATGGCTCATACTAGTGTGAAAAGGCTGACAGATCTGGACTCTCAAGTCCAGATGTGATGGGGACAGCATTAAAACAATTTACCGACTTCGAGTTCAGTTTAGATGGCTGTGTGAAAGCTTCCTCCTTCTTTTGATCTTTGTTTCCATTCTGGCCCCCACCCCTTGAACCTCTAGCTATAAAGGATCTTATGTATCCCAGGGAGGCCTCAAAGACTATATGTGACTGAGGATGACCTTGATTTCACTCAGGAGTTTTAAGGCCCCTGGGACCCTGTATGCTCTCCTGGCATGCTGAGGCTCAGTCAGTGGCTTTCATAGAGTAGGTGACACACATATGCATAGGAGTGACAGGTGTGTTGAGAGACAGTTGCTCAGGTTCCAAGTGTTCGTGGAAATAGGGAAATTCAATAGCCTTTTACCTGTGGCCCCGAATACAGCTGCAAGCTAGGAGAGTGCTGGTGTGCTGTCTGTGCCCAAAGTATTCACCAGTCTATGGAATGAACTGTTGAGCACAGCAAAATGCAAAATTATTTTTCACATTTTTTTTGGTTGTGAGTCTCGCCTCGTAACAAACTGAGTCATCTCTCCAGCCTCACAATTATCTCTTGATGCTTCAAAACTTGTTTTTAAAGCCTCACTTTTCAGCTCGTTCTGTTCTGAAGCAGAAAATGTGAGCTGTTTCTGTCAGTATCTCCTCTGCACTGCCATGGGCTTCCCTCCTCAAAAACCATGCAGACAAACAAACAAGACAGAAATGCCTGGGTTGTGTGGACACCACACAGAGCCCCTACACAACCAGAATAATAAGCTGAGCAGACCTCCTGCCTCTCATCTCTGCCTCCTCTTGGAGAAAAAATTTCCAGCTTCAAGAAAAAAACATGGAGCAGAGAAAAAGAGGCTCCCGTAGAACACAACTTCATTTGTCAATCAAAGCACCTTTGACCTTCCAACATCTTTCCTTATCTCTTTCCTCTAAACTACTCATGGGAAAAGGTATTTTTCTTCAAAACTGGCTGTCAACTTAGTACAACTAACTTATAAATACTCCTAAAATTAGTTCCTCGTGGGGTAGTACAAACAGCCAATCAAGATCTCTCTCATTACACCTTCCCCAAAGTCAATGTGGAAGTGTTACCTTTTGTGTCCAAAAATTATATTTGTGACATCTAAGTCATACACACCTAAACCACAGCTCATTCAGTGCCTTACAAAAACATCGTAGGAGAACCAAGTATATTCTTATAATGTCAATAGATTCGTACATTTATAATTCATACAGTTAGAGAAAGCGTCTCTCTAAGTCATGCAGAAAGCAAAGTACAAATTACCCTTTCCTGCTAGAGCTACAATGGCTGTGCTCTGAGTGGCTACATTTGAATAAGTGCCTCTGTCACTCTGAGGCAGAGGCGTGATAGAATGACCACCCATCCTCACAGGAACAAGAGTGTAGTGCCAGAGATGAATGGACACAGAGGGGACAACTTCTATGGCCTGCCTCCTACTCCTGCTACTTGGACATACCAGTTATGACATTCTACAAGATACTTCCACCTACTCACATTCCCTGAGAGGCACCAAGGCTACACTCTGAAATTTTCCTCACCACAAAATCCCAATCCTGTTCTATGTCCTAGTAGATGGCCTGAAGTAAATAAGAACTTATTCATCAACTTAAAATCAACTTTCTGTAGCAGAAAGCTCTGGTGATGAGAAAATGCAAAGGCGGGTGATGAGTAGGTGCCTATCTGGGCACTCCACTCAGTCTTATCTCCTTTACTTTTCCATCGTCAAGGTCAGCAAACACGTGGGGAATATATCTAAGCCAGAAAGAGCCAGGAGCAGCCTTCCCTGAAAGTGTTGTCTCCACCAGCCCTGAGCCAAGTGGTAATGGCTGGGAGAGGACGATGGTTCTAAGAATGACAGAGGGTGAGCCCTGGGCCAGGGCTTGAGATGGAGTCACTGTTCCAGCCACAAAATGTAAATATCTACAGGGATGGGAGATGCACTAAGACAACCAGGCTCCACTGGTATTCGGAAGGGAATCCAGTTCCACTGAAGATTGGAAAACAGGACGAGAATTTAAATCCCTGCTAGAAACCAGGAACAAAGCACAGAGCTTCCAGGTGGCAAATGAGATACTGAGATCCAAGTTACAGTCAGGGCTCTTCCACCAGCTATTTCTCTGCACCAGACCACCCTTATACCTATACCACCCTTAAGGTGATTTCTAACATTTCCGTAGACACAAGATTGTTTCCGTATTGCTCACCACGGGACAAGACAGACTATTCTAAGACATCAACCTCATCCCTTGGCTTTTCTGCCCAATACCACCCATGTCACAGCACATGACTGAGACCGGGGTACAGCACTCTCTTCAGATGAAAGTGAAAATCTCCTCCTTTAACTTACATCCAAGTGGTTCTTCTCAGTTCAGAGGAATCTACATTTCATTTTTCTAGAACCATGTGTGTCTCTAAAAGTTTCAACACTTAGTATTTAATTCATCATCATCCCACTTAGCATTATTGATGACTTACACTTAGCTTTCCAGACCCAGGATCAATCAATATTGACCCTGTCTCTTAGAGAAGCAATAAAATAGCTAGCTGTGGTGACTGAATAGCATCAAGATAATGAAGAGGGAAAAGCAGAAAGGACAGTGGGTAGGTAATGAATTTTAAAAATCAATTAAAGCATCAATGCCGTGCTCATTTTATCACAAAAAAAAAAAAAAAACCCTGAGTCAGAAACAATGCTGGATCAGAAAACGACGCTGGTCTTATTGGTACTGTTGGCAGTGTCAATTAAATGAGTCTTCTGCTGACGGACTAAGTGTTCAAGAGTAGATCACTGCTAGGGATTTGTACACAGGTTTTATTTACTCCAGTAAGATGCCTAAGTGATTATTTGCAATAGTAGCTGCAGGGGAAGGAACTTGTCAAATGTCCTTAGCTCACCATTCATTGAAAAATATTAAATCATTTAAGTATCATTCACGTTGATGGATATAAACCATGAATGCTGTGGCCAAGTCATCCAACTAATTGTGTGTGTGTGTGTGTGTGTGTGTGTGTGTGTGTGTGTGTGTGTGTTGTGTATGGTATGTGTGTATGTATGTGTGTGATATGTATGGTGTGTCTGTGTAGTGTGTATATGGTATGGTGTGTGTGTGTGTATGTGTGTGTGGTATGTGGTGTGTGTGTGTGTGTGTGTATCTGTGTCTGTGTGTGTGTGTCTGTATGTGTCTGTGTGTGTAGACAACACACATACTTGGAGGCACCTGAAAGAGGCAAGAAGAAGAAGTCAGATCCCCTAGTGCTGGAGTTACAGGCTGTTCTGAGCACATAACTCAAGTGCTGGAAACTAACTCAGGTCCCTGCAAGAGCAGCAAGCCCTCAATTGCTGAGCCGTTCCCTCCAGCCCCATCACCACAGCTTCTAAATTTGTAATTTTCTTGTCATTGCAGCAAAGACTTTGAGTCAAATTGTGGCTCTGAAGATTCCTAGGTGCCAATAGCATCAAACAGATAAGAAGCTATGAAAGACCAAAGCCCTCTGAGCCCCTGCCCATTTCATCATTCAGAAGGTTTTGTTTTTTTAACTGTTTTTTTAAAAACTGCTATTGGCAAGGAAAGAGATGAATCTGAGCAAATGGTTGTCCTGGGAGAAATGTCTAGCATTCCTAGACAAAGCTGTTGAAACTCACAGACAAGACAGCAAGGCAATGGCTGAGAGAGCCTGAGAGTGCTTAAAACCGTGGGAATCAAGGTTCAGAGTGTTGAGACCACACGTCTCCTCAGGGGTTGCTGGAAACAAGCACGTAGGACGGGGAGAATGCTTCAAGATCAGTCTAGAAATAAACTTAAGTCAGGTGAGCATGAGAATTGGCAGCATGCAGCAAGGCAATTTCTTCAAGAGAACTGTGTGAGCCAGCACTCCCTTCATAGAAGTCGGGAAATCCGGATGTAAAAGGACAGGTGGCACTCTGTGAGAAATCACACACAGCTGCACAGCAGGCCCAGCCGTCCCCCCAGTGACACACCTGTCCCACTACTCACCTGGCACTGCTCCTTTACATCAACAGCCCAGCAGAACTAGCCGGAGCTGGAGCATTAGCTGATGAACTTGCCAAAACATGCTAACCACTTCCTGCAGAGAAGGCGCAACCCTGCCTCTGAGGAGTGCTCTCTCCGAATCCTGATAAGTAACCAGACGCTCAACACGCCACTGCCAAGCCAGACCAGGGAAGATTCTAGACCTACATTACAGTCTAAGCATTGCAATGTTGACATCAAGATTTCAAACAATTGCACACACGTGTTTTAGGTTTACAAGCATACCAAAGGGCATATTTGATACCAGCCATGTACCCACATGTTGCTTGGTGATTTTCCACATTTGTTTCCAGAGGCACCAAAATACAAATGCTTAAAGGGAGGGGGGAAACAAAACCTACTACTTCTCCAGAAAACTAAAAATACCCTGCCTATGATGTTCAACCAGCTTTGGCATTAGCCTAAGCATATGCATTTGAAGAGGCTCAGCCTTGTCATCAAACTTATAAAATATATCTCTAACAGGAGTTAATGTGGATGCTAATAATCTCATGCTAGGCACTCTCAGCCAGCAAAACTTATTTTAATCGTAATTATTTATAATAGATTCTAAAACCTCATAAAAAACATGCACAATTATCTTTCCATCTCCTTTGTTCTTTGTACCTGAACTTGTCACTATAGCAACCATGGATGCTCAAACATCAGAAAGGATCAAGTCGTCATATTGTATGATAAGAACAAGAACCTTTACGCCCAGGGCCCTCCAGTGTTTGGCAGTGTGCTCTAAAAAGTTCTTAGCAGACAGAATATAGGGCAGGCTAGCAGCAGAAGGGTCTAATACCTAGACTGGTGATATAGAACATCTCCTGTTGTCAAGTCTGTTCCCTTGTTCCTTTATAGCTTTCTCTCTTGATTTTAATTGTAACTACAAAAACATACCATGGAAGAAATCAAATTGAGTGTATGTTCAGTACAAAAACAAACTGCCCCTTATCTTCATCTAAAATGTCAACACAGATGACACCACAGAACAACACTTGTAAGGTGCCCTGGGGGAGCTCGGCAGACACAAGGTCCACTGTAGGTCTGTCACAGATGCTGACATTTCTGCTATGAACTGAGCCTCCCTCCGTTTAGCAAACCTAAGCCCATCTCAAACCAGTAAGAACATTCCAAAGTATATCAGGAATGAAATTTTAAACACTGAAAATTGGCTCAATGTTAATTCACAGAATGAATTTGTCTTATTTGTATTAAGTATTAATTCGGGAGGGATGTCTTCTTTGGTTTCTCAATTATTTTGTGGAGGGAGGGGTGCGTTGTTGGGTTGTTGAAGTACCTTCACTATGGAGTGGAAGTCCCTGCCCCAGCCTTCCAAGAGTTAGGATTAAAGGCGTGCACGTCCAAGTCCAGCCCCCATTTGTTAAAATAGTTTTTGGGGGATCTTTTCTAAAACACCACATTAAAACTCAAAAGAAAGAAAGAGAGAGAGAGAGAAGAAAAGAGAGTCAGAGGGAGGGGAGGGGAGGGGGAGTAGAAGGGGGAAGAGAAGGGGGAGGGGAAGGAGAGGGGTTGGAAGAGAGGAGAGGATGGGAGGAGAGGGGAGAGGATGGGAGGGGAGGGGAGGAGAGGGGAGGAGAGGGGAGAGGAGGGGAGGGGAGGGGAGGGGAGGGGAGGAGAGGAGAGGAGAGGAGAGGAGAGGAGAGGAGAGGAGAGGAGAGGAGAGAGCAAACAATGGGAACCAATCTTAAAGCACATGTAGAAGCAAAAACAGCTCCTAGCTGGAGGAAAACAGGTTAAGTGTGGAAGAAACAGGTGCCAGACACTTGACACCTCACTTTCTTTGTCTGTTTTCCTCCTGGAGGTCCAGTGGCATGCATCAATTATCCACAATTTGCCACTGTTAGGAAATGTGGACTGGCTTCATTATTTGGGAGCTATCCCACTGTCGTAGACAGAGGGACTAAAGCTCAAAATGATACAACTGCCCACACGCAATGCTGCCCGAATCTAAAACCGTGGGTTGTTTTGTTCTGGAGTCAGGGTCTCTGACTGCCCTGGATCTCACCATGTAATCAATCCGCCCTTGAACTCACAGAGTTCCAACATCTGCCTCTGCCTCCTGAGTGCTGAATCTTTTCATTACATAGTTTTTGGCATTTTTTTTTTTCCTGAGCAAAAAAAGCAAATAACAGCTTGGCAGTGGTGGCACACAACTTTAATCCCAGCACACAGGAGGCAGAGACAAGCAAATCTCTGTGAGCTCAAGGCCAGCCTACCTGGTCTACAGAGTGAGTTCCAGATAGCCAGGACGACACAGAGAAACCCTGTCTTGGCTTGGGGAGCAAATCACACACGTGCCACACAAGGGATGAACTTTCCAAAGGCCTGCTTGACACTTAAACCATTTACCCAGATGAGGAATCACTGTGTACACAGTTGTCTCTCCAGCCCTGTTGGAAAGACTGACAACCACTGTTCCCCAGACAGGATGACAGGTAGCAGAGCTGACACCCTGCTGTTTAACTCAGGGTTTAACGGCCACCAGCCAGATTTCAAGCTGAGGTACACAAACATTCATTGTGCGGCTTAACAGTAGCCTAAGTACAACCACACCATCACTCTCTCACACAGAGAGGCCATGTTTTATAGGACTTTCAGGTCTGTGTCTCCCGGACCCTCGAGCCTGGAAACATGGAGAACGGTGGTTAAAGTACAAAGTACACATAGGGCAAATCACTTCACTGTGACACCTAGAAAAGAGCTGATACAACACACCAGTGCTACCTAGCATGGTTGTCCACATGCTGGAGTCTAAGGAGCCTGGAGCTCACAGAGCCACCCACCCCCAGTTAACACAAAGATAACAGAAATCAGTTAATTCAAAGATAACAGCAACCCGAGCAGGTTTTATGGACACTCTAGAGTTGGACTTTGTTATGTTTAAGGAATGAAACTTCAACAGAGGAGGAAGCAGAGCCCGAGGTTTTCAGGTGAATTCCCACAGCCGCTATCCTGGTAACTGTGGACCCCAACATATGGCTCTAGGCTGAGCCACCCACAATAGCTTTGATTACGTAACTGACCTTCACATTCCCACGAATGTCCCATGTTCTCCATGAAGCAATAAACTGCCCAAATGAACCAAAGGGTAAGTGGAATAAATTAGGCATACTCAATCAAAAGTCATCGTCAACATTCACATAGCAACCAGGACAATGTAAGCCTACTTCACACAGAGCTGAGTGTGAGGGCGACACCGTCTGGGGCTTCCACACACCCTCAGGAGAGGTAACATGCCCTCTCATAGCAGACAGCTGCAATGAAAACATGAAATTGTTACCACTGCCTAGGAAAATGTACCTCCTCAGGGAGAGCCCCTTGGAAGTGCTGCCTGAGGCTGTCTTCACAGTAGAGCATCTGCCCATCCGAAATGCTACGAGGGTGTTTCTTTACCTCTGACTTTGTTTTCTAACCCCAAGAACTGGGCCAGGATTTCTGACAGGTAAGGAACTTGTATTCCTAAGAGGCACCTGATAGATCTGAGGGTCCAGGGAGCACCCTGTCTTCCGCATGAGAAACACAAAGCTACAGATGGTTGATACAAACCTTTCTGTCAATATCTTCATAAAGCCTTTCCACTTCCTTTTCCTATTATTAAAAAAAATATATGGTCATCAAGTATCTGCAAGAAAGGTGCCATAAATAAACTCTTAGCCTCCCCCATCTTTCCTCCCCTCTTCCGTTAGCTTAGATTCTTCCTTACCAAAAGTAGAAGCTTTTGTGCTAAGTCCCGATCCCGCTCCAGGCTGCTGTCCGCTTGCCCTGTTCCTCCTGATTCCTCCTCCCTTTTCCCTCAGAATATACTTTTCCCTTTCTAAACACTTTTGTTTTGTTTTGTTTGTGTTTTTCGAGACAGGGTTTCTCCGAATAGCCCTGGCTGTCCTGGAACTCACTTTGTAGACCAGGCTGGCCTCGAACTCAGAAATCC
>NC_034596.1:27134631-27145724 GCF_900095145.1 Mus pahari
CCTGCCTCTGCCTCCCAAGTGCTGGGATTAAAGGTTCTACACACATTTTATGCTCCTCTTGTTCAGTTTTTATGGGGTTTGAGGGTGAAGTGTCTCCACAGGCTCATGTTTTGAAGACGTGCTCCCCAGCCGGCGTGGCTGCCTGGGGAGGGCATGACAGCTTTAGCAGATTGGACCCAGAGGAACTGGACCACTTGAGAAGTGTCTTCAAGGGTTACACACTCCTCTGGTTCCAGCTTTATCTCTTCTTCCTGATATGCCATGTGCTCTCACCACCATGAACTGTGCTATGCAATTGTGGCCATAACAGGAGGAGAGTCTCTGAAAGCAGAATCCACCAATGTCTTCCTTCCATGTGTGGTTCTACCAGCATGTGCTCACGGCCACAAGAAGTTAACAAACAGCCTTCTATTCTGTGGCACTTTGGTTTGATTTTGCTTAATCAACCTCTGAGAACTTTCACCCTTCCATATGTCCAGATCAACCCACAGTTTTTACTGTCAACTGTTCTTCTGCTCATTCTACCGCAGGATTACAAATTAGCCAACTCCCCTGGCTGAATGTCACATTGGTCTCTAGCACTTGTCAATTAATATACTTGTGGGCAATTCCTAGTTATTATTTTGGTAGCTTGGAAAGACTGGGTGGGTTTAATTCTAATAAAAAGCAAAATTCCACTGCTGAAAGGCTACACCCAGGGGCTGAAGAGATGTCTCTGGGTTGAAGAGTGCTTGCTGCTCTTGTAAAGGACCAGAATTTGGTTCCCAGCACCTAAGGTGGGATACACACAACTGTGTGTAAGTATAGCTCCAGAGGATCTTTGTGTTAACTGGGGGTGGGTGGCTCTGTGAGCTCCAGGCTCCTTAGACTCCAGCGTCTGGACAACCATGCTAGGTAGCACTGGTGTGTTGTATCAGCTCTTTTCTAGGTGTGATCACAGTGATGTGATTTGCCCTATGTGCACTTTGTACTTTAACCACCATTTTCCATGTTTGCAGGCTCGAGGGTCAGGGAGACACGGACCTGAAAGTCCTATAAAACATGGCCTCTCTGTGTGAGAGAGTGATGGTGTGGTTGTACTTAGGCTACTGTTAAGCCGCACAATGAATGTTTGTGTACCTCAGCTTGAAATCTGGCCGGTGGCAGATTTTTTTCAAAGACAAAAGCCTAGTTTTCCATTTAGAAAACCATTATGTCTTTGGAAATGATCATTTCTTACACATGATAGAGAATTTTTGAGACTAAGCCCTGATTCTAGCACTCTGTGCCTTTAACTGGCCCCATGCTGCTTTCCTGGCTGCTCAAAGTTTACTTGGTGTCTGCCAAGTTCTCCATCACATTCAAGATCAGTTAATTCTGGGTGCCTGGGAATGGGTGGAGTGCAAAGGATGACAAGGATATGAATGGATCCCAGGCTCAGGTACACAGGTAACTCTAGTAAGGACTAGACTGGCCAGATGGTGGGAGAAGAGTAGATGGCTGGGGAGCTGTGGAAAAGACGCACAGGGAATCCAGGGAGCTGAGAAGAGGAGGCAGCATCTGCAAGGAGCTATGGAGGGTGGCAAAGCTGGACTGACAAAGGACAGGACAGCTTGTGTGGCCCAACAGGAGCAAGAAGTCACAAAGTCTGTTCTTGGAGAGAGAGAAAAAAATCTCTCATCACCTAAAATTTAAAGTCAGTTCCTCCTGTGCCCCTTCTCAGAGCGGTGTGTGTGTGTGTGTGTGTGTGTGTGTGTGTGTGTGTGTGTGTTGTAATGTATGCATGTTTGCATGGATATGTGCAGGTATACACGCATATGTGCTCATGCATGTAAATACCAGGGTCAATAGGTCAGCGTATGGTGTCTTCCTGGTTCTCTCTCAACCTTATTTCCTAAGACAGGATCTCACCAAACCTGAGGCTCATCCATTTCACTAGGCTGGCTCATCAGGGGGAGCTTCAGGACTCTGCCGGGCTCCACACCCCACACACTCACTACACTCACTGAGGGCATTGTGCACACTACCATTCTCTGTGTCTGTGTGGGTGCTGGGGATCTAAACTCAAGTCCTTGGGCTTTCAGAGCAGGCACTTTAAGTTATTCCTCCAGCCCCTGATGTCTTCATATAGGATCTCCAGGGTTAGGAAAACTTTTAAAAAAAATTTTAAAGATTGGAAACCCAATGTCAGGAACCCTTGTATTCCCATGAAATTTGGCATTTCGAAGTGAAGGCTTCTCTATGGCACTGGAGAGGCGTGGGAAATACAGGCTATCTATACAGAGTCCTAATCATGTTGTCTGGGCATACACTGCCAATCAGACTTTTCTCCTGTATCCTAAAAAGGAAATTCATGTTTCCAAAAACTTTACATCTGTTTTTACAAAATGATCAGATAGTATAGAATTGCAGAGCATTGCTTCTCGATAAATCATTTACAACCAGTGGTACCACACAGATTGGGCCATTGGAAACTGAAGAACAGGGCTGGTGCAGTGGTGCAGCTGTTAAAGGTGCCTCCCACCAACCTGATGGTCTGAGTTCTAGTCCCAGGGTCTACATGGTGGGAGGAGAGAACTGATTCATGCAAGCTGTGCCAGGACCTCCACATGTGCACCATAGTGCCTGCATAACAATTAAGTATATAGAACCATAAATAAATATAAGTTTTAAAGCTGGAGAGTATTCCAGTCTACCTGAATGTAGTAGTGCTCACCCAGTGTAATTAAAGTCACCTTCAATGAAGACAAGTTGGAGCATGAGAAAGGACAAAATACACATTTCATTTTCACTTCACAGAAGAGCTTTTCCCATTCATCAATGTTAGTAACTTTCCACTTTTATGATGGGGACAGTATTGTATATGGTTGTTGTCAGGGCTTCACACTACACCTATTCCAGGGTGCTCAGGAGGAAGAACTCTCACACGGACGCATGGCTCTAATTTTTTTTTAATTTTTATTTTACACATATAATAACAAAATGAACATACTTGTCCACAACTCCTGGGCCTAAGGAGAGTCTCAATCCTAACAAATTCATCTGAAAAGCTCTTTCAGGCTGAGGCTGTCAAGGGCTTAGCGCTGATCCTCGGAACTGGGGGAGTCAGAGGAGAGCGAGTCTGCTTCCAGGATGGACTGTGTGGTGGTTGAAACTGTCTTAGGAATAGACTGTGTGTAGAGCATGGATGTAAGCAATGGTGCTGGATTCGGTGCTTAAAAACTATCAATACAGCAAAGTTTATATGCTTTTACCACCAAAAAAAAAAAAAAAAAGAAAGAAAGAAAGAAAAAGAAAAAGAAAATCTGACCAAATGTCAGAAATATATTTTAAGATAATGTTCATGCTAACAATGTTTCTTACAGCTTCACAAGGCAACTTGCATTTTATTTTTGAATTATATATTTAAATTTGAATGACCCCGTCACAAATAACTCAAAGCTTTTAAAGAAGTCTGGAAGACATGTAAAATGATGAAACCATTTCAGCTGCTTAGGGATGTCACAGTGCATCTTCACAGTGGCCAGCCAGCACTAACATGTCTAAGAAACTTAATACAGTCCATCTCAAATGCCCTAAAAAAATAGACTTACCAATGAATGTACAAATGACTCATTAAGAGTGGGCATGCAGCACAGTGGCCTGCCTGCTGGCCAGGAAAACCAGTGGGGTGTGGCTTCTCTTGCTGGGATACTGCTTACTGTGAAAATGCACACAAAGGCTGGATCACTCAGAACTTTCCAGGACATGGCTTGGAAGATTTTAGGGACAAATCATTTCAAATTCATGGGGTGTTGCACACCAATAAAGAGATAATGAGCTCAGCAGAGATGCTTGTGCAGGGCGTGCCAGAAAGCAAGGAGAGGGCACAGACGTGGAAGAACCAAACACTCTCAGACAGAACACCAGGAGGTTGGTTCTCCCCCCCGTTTGTAAGAACTGGACCGGGAAAACCAACAGCAAATATCTATTGAGAAGAAAACCAGTAAATGGCTTGGCTCACTGGTGGGAATGCTCAGACTTTGGTGTGGTTCAAACCCAGGTTGAAATCCAGAGCCCCACCCATTGATTTCAGACTGAAATGTTAACAAGTTGTTTTTTCCATGGAGTTTTCCCTCTTTTTCATCTGTTTTGGATGCCTACTTTAAAGAGCTGGGCCAGCACTAGTGTGTGCCCACGGGGAACTCAGAAGTGCTCAGGGTGTCCCAGCGTGTACCCCCTGCCCTGCCCTGATCTGCTCTGACTTGCCCACATAACCTTCCCAGTGTTTGTCAACAGAAGGAAGAGTGCCAGCCCTCTGCCATCCCAAAGCTTAGCCCTTGGCCCCTTCTCTAAAGATGGGGTACTAATACCTACAGCTATTCCTGCAACGTTGTTCTCATTAAGAGAGATATTTCGAATCATTCTATAAAATTAAATATAATATAATACAATTCTATAAAATCTACTGTCATAGGTTAGTACCAGCTTACCAATGCATGAAAGGCCCCCTAGGGCCCTGTACAGAGTTCCCTCAGTGAATCAGGGTGGACTTGGTGCAAATATCCAGTAAAGAGAAGTTTGAAATGTATGGGCACCCCTGCCATGAACCCATGAGCATCGTCCCCTCTCTTCTTATGATCCCTGTGAGCGCAAGTAGCCCTTTCACCCTTAACCCTTCTTCCTCTGGGGCAACCTCCTTCATTATTATTCCTGTTCCCAGAACAGTCTTACTTTGTGATGCCGGAGAAATTAAAATCAACCCTAGTTCTTCATTAGAAAGTACTCTCTATTCCACTAGACATATCCAGTAACCACTCTCACTAAAAACCACCCCCAAACCTACGCCCTTCAGAAAAAGGATATATACTCTGTGAGGGTGCCATTTTCTCTGACCCCCAAGATTCCCAAGCTCCTCTAGTGTGCCTATAAAAACCTAGCAAATGGCCTGCGGCCCCTTCACCTTCCTTCAAAGGCCACCCTTCCATCATCCTTGAAGCCCATATTTATTTGCGGCTGAACAGAGCACCAGGTCAGCCTGGCCAAACGTCTGAAACGTAAACCACCTTGAAAAACACCTGGAGATAGAACGTTGAAGACAAACCACGACAATTCATACCTTAGCGACATAATCATGATTGCGTATGTGAAGTATATTTTGTTTTCCCGCTGTGTACATATTATGTAGACTTGTCACCACCTGGACTCAAGAGACCCCGGAACACCTGCCTCCCCAGACGATGTTTCCAAGACACCTGGGCAGGAAGAACAAGCAGGAAGCTACAGCCCTGTGTCCTGCACCAACCTGAGCTGCCACCGGCAGGTAGCCACACACAGCCTGACCTCCTAAACAGGGGCTGTAGACATAACTCCCACTGCTAAGTGTGGATGGCTGTCTCATTAGAGGAAGTTACCCTCACAGAGGCTGCTGTGCTTCACCACCCTACCTGACTAGAGCCTAAAACCAGATAGAGGAAAGCTTACACCATCGTGATGGGAAGTGCAGTGAAGAAGAGTTAGGACGAGTACAGAGATGATTAGAAATACCCTGAGCCTTCCTGAAATACACAGTGCTTCCACTCTGATACGCATTTGTGATCTGGGACCAGCCTGTGTTCCCAGATCCTTGACCATCAACCATGAGCTCTGCCCAGCCTATCACAAGGCTGATTGGAAGGCGGATTGTAACGCTACTATCAAAGGTAAATCGAACTTCACTCACCATGCCGCTCTCCAGGCCAGGGCTGCTGTTGCCTATCTCATCAATTTCTTTAACAATTTCAGCTGGTGCCTGGGGAGAAAACGCATGGTCAAGCTGAGCCGTGGTCAGTGCCAAACTCCTCTGAAAAAGCAGAGAGCATAGGAACCATTGTGCCAGACCCGTTCTACAGACAGAACTGCAAGTGGGAAGTGCAGCTTTTCCAAATGCAGGATCGCTTGCTCCATTTTTACCAGTAGTTCCACCAAGGAAACGGAGACATCGTTAGAGAGGGGCTCTGTAACTTCTTTTCATGTAAACAGGAATACCAGGGGATGGACATGTAACCCCATACCTGTAATCCCAGAACTTGAGAGGGTGAGGCAGGAAAATCCTGCCTTTGAGAATAGTCAGGGCTATAGGGAAGTTCAAGGCCTGCTGGACTACATAGCACGTCCCTGCTATGCTAAATAAATAATCCAGTGAGATAAAGTGTGTCTGGATCTCCCCATAACCCATGTAAAAACTGTACTCCAAATGCTCCTGTTGTAAAATGGGAAACAGAGGCAGGAGAGTCCCCAACTAGCCTGAGCTACAGAAGGGATGCTCTATAAACAATGTGAAAGGTGACAACTGACACCCAAAGTTGTCCAGACCTCTGCACTCATGCTGTGGCAAGCCCACACCCTCATGCATAAATACAGACATATCAACAAATATTTGTAATTATTTCATGAATTTAAAATGTTATGGCCACGCCAGGTGCCTCCAGTTAGCAAACAGTAGTTCCTTCTTCATTCTTGCTGTACCCACAAGACCCCAGCTAAAGAACTGTTCCCCGTTCTGTAGGTAACCTCGGCAGCCTGGCTGCTCTCAGCCCCTCAGAGCAGTGGCCCCTCCCTCGGCTTCTTATCCTTCCCAGGTCTCGGGGACATGTGAGAAAGAGGCAGTGAGTCAACTGGCAGTGGGTCCTCTGCACCCTCTCCCTCTTCCCACTCTCTTTTGAGCAGTTCTGTCGGTGGGTCACTTGCATTTCAGTGTCACATCTGCTGAGACGGGCTGACTTGACAGCAGCAAGCCACATGTATGCGCCACATGTCCTCGGGGGTGGGGGCAGCTAGAATCCTGCTCCTTCATCACATCGCCCAGGACACCCAACATGGGAAGAGCCTCTCGACTGCCCTGATCACAAGGACACGGAGTCAAGGCAGGAGGCTGGAGCTGCCCCCACTGGCCACGGAAGGCAGGACACACAGCACACCTGAGCTAAACCAGTAAAGAACTGACAGCCTGCAAAGCGCTACCCTGAGCAAAGAGAGCTGCTGCCAGCCTGGTAGGGTAGTGGAGCATCGCTGTACAGACGTGTGAGCTAGTGGCCAATGCCCCAGTTTCATTAGCTCACCATTAGTCAGACCAGAGTGGTATAGATGTTACATTCCTGTAGTCTCAGAGACAAGTAACCCTAACCCTAACCCTAACCCTAACCTGTGCAAACTGGAAGGACTGTGCAAACTACATAAAAACAGATTTTTCAAAACTCTTCAAAGGGTACCTGATGTGACAGCCAACGCTGTGTCACGCATTCATCCAATAAACAGAAAAAGGACATCCACGGCTGTGAATCCCACTCTCTTAGAGAGGCCAGAGACCTTGAGTGCAAATAAACACATCCTCAAGAAGCTGAAGGATGGGAAGCCCGAAGCTGTCCCTCAACAGAGGAATGGAGACAGAAAGTGAATGGAGTACTACTCAGCTATTAAAAACAATGAATTCGTGAAATTCTTAGGCAAATGGATGGATCTGGAGGATATCATCCTGAGTGAGGTAACCCAATCACAAAAGAACTCACATGAATGCACTCACTGATAAGCGAATATTAACCCAGAAACTTAGAATACCCAAGATAACAATTTGCAAAACACATGAAACTCAAAAAGAAGGAAGACCAAAGTGTAGACACTTCGTTCCTCCTTAGAATGGGGAACAAAATACCCATGGAAGGAGTTATAAAGACAAAGTTCGGAGTTGATGTGGAAGGAAGGACCATCCAGAGATCCAACCCATAAACAGCCACCAAACCCAGACACTATTACATATGCCAGCAAGATTTTGCTGACAGGACCCTGATATAGCTGTCTCTTGTGAGGCTATGCAGTGCCTGGTAAATACAGAAGTAGATGCTCACAGTCATCTACTGGATGGAACACAGGGTCCCTAATGGAGGAACTAGAGAAAGTACCCAAGGAGCTGAAGGGGTCTGCAACCCTAGAGGAGGAACAACAATATGAACTAACCAGTACCCCCAGAGCTCGTGTCTCCAGCTGCATATGGAGCAGAAGATGGCCTAGTCGGCCATCATTGAGAGGAGAGGCCCTTGGTCTTGCAAAGATCATATGCTCCAGTACAGGGGAATACCAGGGCCAGGAATCAAGAGCGGGTGGGTTGAGGAGCAGGGCGGGGNGGGGGGGAGGGTATAGGGGACTTTTGGGATAGTGTTTGAAATGTAAATGAAGAAAATTAAAAAAAAAATCTCTAATAAAAAAATTGAGTGACTGAATTCTAAAGTGATAAACTAAGTTATTTGGTGATTTCAAGCCAGGAGAGCATCCAGGCTATGGCATAGTTACTTCTCACTGCTCTGAGCACTAGAGTAAAAGAGCAGGAAGACATGAAAATGCATAGCTTGGAAGGGGTAGGGGAGGAAAGAAGAGGGGACGGCTGAAAAGGCAGCAGGAACTAAAGAGACTGGTGCCATCACTAGGACTGTACTACTTTGGCAGAGGAGCCGAGTTGGATTTCAGTGCCCTTGTTAGGTGGCTCACAACTACTTATAACTGCAACTCTGGGGAGTTACAACATCTCTGGCCACTGTGAGCACACACACCTAAAATTAAAACAAATAAAACTAAAAATGAGCTTCTGAGTTGAAGGCTGAGATATCGTGTGCACTTTAAAGTATGCTAGTAAACAAGGGCTCTCCAGAAATCAACTGTAAATGTGTTTGTGGGTAGAAGCCAAGGGACAGAAGTTGGAGGACAAAAATAAAAAAAAAAAATAGAAAAAAATAAAAAGAGGTCTACATGATCAAGAGCATGTGGATCTAGTCATAAAGTTTATCTATCTATGAGGACACAACCTAAAAAGGTATTTTTATAAAGGTAGGAGATAGGAACATTGTAGAAATCTGAGTCAAAATGCACAATGAGGGGCCAGTGAGATGGTTCCATGGGTGAAGGTGCTTGCCACTAAGTATGATCTAAGTTCGATCCCCAGGACCCACATATGAAATAAATAGACTCCTACAAGTTGTCCTCTGGATTACCCACACACTGTGGCACATAGACTCCCATACGCACACACTAAATAAATAAAGTAAAAATTGGAAGGGGCCAGGTTTGGTCATATATGCCTTCAATTCCAGCAGAGGCAGGTAGATCTCTGTGAGTAGCTGAGTAGCAGGCCAGCCAGGACTACAAGTGAGGCATTGTCTAAAAGTGTCTTAAATGCACAATGAACTCCTCTATAGTCATGTTTCCTGTCCCCCCTGCCTGCAGCCAATCAGCGGCCCTCCTCCTTGGCCTCTGCACAGATTTAAGTGTCTCCCAAAATGACAGACAGGTACTGGGTTCTAGAGGAAGTTTCTAGACTCTGGACAAAGAAAAGGCAATAAATCAATGACCCTGGATACCAAGGTATTTTCATTATCACGAAAGAGAGAGAGAGAGAGAGAGAGAGAGAGAGAGAGAGAGAGAGAGAGAGAGTTAGAGAGTTAGAGAGTTAGTTCAGGTGTATACTGCTTCCTAGCAGACAAGGAGGAACCCATGCCCTTTAGCCATCCAGATATCAAGTCTTTCCAAAGATCAGAACCCAGGGTGGAGGGCACTAGCCTGTCTATGTGACCTGAGTGTCCCTCTGTCTGACTGCACTTTTTGTCTACTGACCACATCACACAGGATTTCTTGTGCTCATTTCAACTGCGTTTCCTAAACGCTGGAGGAATAAGGTCATGGTGCTAGTGGTGTTGATGGGATGCACTGAGTCAAATAACTGGGTCAGTGTGCTCTGCAGAAAACAAGCTCCCCACTCCCGCTCTCTCCAACACTCCACCTGGGC
Source organism: Mus pahari (assembly GCF_900095145.1). Taxonomy (NCBI): domain Eukaryota; kingdom Metazoa; phylum Chordata; class Mammalia; order Rodentia; family Muridae; genus Mus; species Mus pahari. Next base: position 27,144,401 of record NC_034596.1, read on the forward strand.
AACAATCCCTGATCCACAGCCTCTTCCTTCAGTTCCCCAGGTCACTCAGGTAAGCACAGATGAAGGCCAGCTGATCAGCTCACCATCAGGAGGTCTCCTTGCCACACCCTGTCACTGCTGCAAAGCCAGCACTCACATTGTCACTGACCACTAGAATGTCTGGGTTCACTGCAGCACCCCCATCCCTTCCCAGAGGAGAGGAGAATCAATAGATACTCCTTTTTCCAAGCATCTTTTCCTGTGACCTAATGCTGTACAGGGAGAGGCCACCTCCCTCATCTACCTGACTCTTCTCCCTCCAAAGTAGCTCGTTCCAGAGAAAACCCTGAGTCACCACCTGACCCTTTCCTTCCTCTCAGACCACACTGTGCTACAGTGAGGAAAAAACCACACCAGAGTGTCAAACTCAATGGACATCAAATGCACAGGAAACTGAAGGGCACATATCCACTGTACACAAATTACAGTGAGGTTGGCCAGGCATGGCAGTAGATACCTTTAATCCCAGCACTTGGGAGGCAGAGGCAGAGGGATCTCTGTGAGTTCACAGCCATCTGGTCTACATAACCAAGTCCAGGATAGCCAGGGCTACACAGTGAAACCTTGTATCAAAAAGAAATAAAAAAGGATATACATAGTAAAATTCATGCGGGACATGTTGATTTATAATGCAGAACACATGAAAGAATGCATCACTAACAAGGACCAACATCACATAAAAGTGGTTGTAGAGAGAGCAACAATTTTCTTATTACGAGGCTCTAAAAGGAACAAAAATATTTAAATTGATAGAAGTTTTAAGACAAATGGCTTTCTGTCTAACATCCTAGTGAAATTGCAGTGGCTGACACTGCTCTCTGAGCTTGATTCTGACACCCAAGGATGACAAGAAGACAGACAATGAGCCAATAAATCCGTGTAGGAGCAAGGCCTAAAAGAAGTCCAAAGACAAAGTTAAGGACAAGCTCAGCTCAAAGTTAAGGACTTCGCCCTGTGTGGAAGTCCCCAGCTCTGATCTTACCACCCCAGCTGCAGTCTCTGAAAGACTAGAGATCTGGGGTTTCCTGGCCTGGACAGCCCTTCAGGAGTTGCCTAGAAAAGCACTTATAAAGCTGGTGTCAAAGCACAGAGCCCGAGTAAATTATACCAGGGACCCAAGAGAGAGAAGCCCAGCTGCTGGTGATGATGAGTGAAGAGTTCAAGTGACTGTACATTGAGAGAGAGAGAGAGAGAGAGAGAGAGAGAGAGAGAGAGAGAGAGAGAGAGAGAGAGAGAGAGAGAGCAGTAAATAAGAGAGAGAAGAGAGAAGAGAGAAGAGAGAAGA